>NC_056062.1:7878787-8181818 GCF_016772045.2 Ovis aries
AAACCCAGAGAAAGCCTTTGACCAAATTCAACATCCATTTATGATAAATACCCTCCAGAAAGCAGGCGTAGAAAGAATGTGCCTCAACCCAATAAAAGCCATATATGATAAACCCACAGCAAACATTGTCCTCAATGGTGAAAAATTGAAAGTTTTTCCCCTAAAATGAGGAACAAGACAAGGGTGTTCACTCTCACCACTATTATTCAACATAGTTCTGGAAGTTTTGGCTCCAGCAATCAGAAAACAAAAGTATATAAAAGGAGTCTAGATTGGAAAAGAAGTAAAACTCTCCCTGTTTGCAAATGACATGATTCTCTACATAGAAAACCTTAAGGACACTACTAGAAAATTACTAGAGCTAATCAATGAATACAATAAAGTTGCAGAATATAAAATTAACAAACTGAAATCCCTTACATTTCAATACACTAACAATGAGAAACCAGACAGAAATTAAGGATATAATTCCATTTACCACTGCAGTGAAAAGACTAGAATACGAATTTATTAGCAATAAATCTACCTAAAGAAACAAAAGACCTATACATAGAAAACTATAAAACACTGATGAAATAAATCAATGATGACACAAACAGATGGAGAAATATACCATGTTCATGGATCAGAAGAATCAATATAGAGAAAATGAGTACACTACCCAAAGTGATCTATAGATTCAATCCAATCACTATCAGCTACCAAGGATATTTTTCAGAGAAATAGAACAAATAATTTCACAATCTGTATGGAAATACAAAAACCTCGAATATCCAAAGTAATTTTGAGAAAGAAAAATGGAACTGGAGGAATCAACCTGCCTGACTTCAGGCTCTACTACAAAGCTACAGTAGTATACAATATGGTCCTGGCACAAAGACAGAAACATAGATCAATGGAAGAAAATAGAAAGCCCAAAGATAAATCCACACACCTATGGTCACCTTATTTTGACAAAGGAGTCAAGAATATACAATGTAGAAAAGACAATCTCTTTAACAAGTGGTGCTGGGACAACTGGTCAACCACTTGTAAAAGACTGAAACTAGAATACTTTCTAACACCATACTCAAAAATTAACTCTAAATTGATTAAAGATATAAATATAAGACCAGAAACTAACTCCAAGAAGAAATCATAGGCAAAACACTCTCTGACATAAATCATAGCAGGATCCCCTATGACACACCTCTCAGAGTAATGGAAATAAAAGCGAAAATAAACAAATGGGACCTAATTAAACTTAAAAGCTTTTGCACAATGAATGAAACTATAAGCAAGGTGAAAAGACAGCCTTCAGAGTGGGAGAAAGTAATAGCAAACAAAGCAACTCATGAAGAATTAGTCTCAAAAATATACAAGCAGCTCATTCAGTTCAATTCCAGAAAAATAAATGACCCAATTAAAAAACGGGCCAAAGAACTAAACAGACATTTCTCCAAAGAAGACATAGAGATGGCTACATATTATTAAAGAAATGCAAATCAAAAACATAATGAGGTACCATCTGGCGCTGGTCAGAATGGCTGCTATCAAAATATCCACAGGCAATAAAAGCTGGAGATGGGGTGGAGGAAAAGGAACCCACTGGTCGTGGGAAAGCAAACTAATACAGCCAGTATGGAGAACAGTGTGGAAATTCCTTAAAAAATATGGAAATAGAACTGTCACACACCCGGCAATCCCACTGTTTGGCATATACACCGAGGAAACCAGAGTTGAAAGAGATACGTGTACCCCAATGTTCATTGCAGCACTGTTTACAATATCTAGGATATGGAAGTGACCTAGATGTCCATCAGCAGATGAATGGATAAGAATTGTGTGGTACATATACACAACGGGATATTACTCAGCTATTAAAAAGAATGCTTTTGAATCAGTTCTAATGAGGTGGGTGAAACTGGAGCCTGTTATACAGAGTGACGTAAGTCAGGAAGAAAAACACCAATACAGTATGTTAATGTATATATACGGAATTTAGAAAGATGGTAACGATAGCCCTCTATGTGAGACAGCAAAAGAGGTACAGATGTATAGAACAGTCTTTTGGACTCTGTGGGAGAGGGCGAGGGTGGGATAATTTGGGAGAATGGCATTGAAACATGTGTAATATCATATGTGACATGAATCACCAGTTCGGGTTTGATGCATGATACAGGATGCTCGGGGCTGCTGCACTGGGATGACCCAGAGGGATGGTATGGGGAGGAAGGTGGAAGGGGGGTTCAGAATGGGGAACACATGTACACCTGTGGCAGATTCATGTCAATGTATGGCAAAACCAATACAACATTGTAAAGTAATTTAAAACATAATAAAATAAAATATTAAAAATAAAGAGAAAGAGAGACACAGATGTAAAGAACAGACCTTTGGACTCTGTGGGAGAAGGCAAGAGTGGGATGATTTGACAGAATGACATTGAAACATGTATATTACCATATGTGAAATAGATTTCCAGTCCAGGTTAGATGTATGAGACGGGGTGCTCAGGGCTGGTGCACTGGGATGACCCTGAGAGTTGGGATGGGGAGGGAGGAGGGAAGTGCATTCAGGATGGGGAACACAGGTACACTCATGGCTGATTCATGTCAATGTATGGCAAAAACCACTACAATATTGTAAAAGTAATTAGCCTCCAATTAAAGTAAATAATTAAAATTTTAAAATAAAATAAATTGTCAAATGCAAGAGAAACCTAAAGAAAAGGAACATTTTCAATTGCTGTTTCTTAAATAAATACGGAGTTTGGCTTCAGGCCAAACCCTATGTGTGATTTTTTCAGGCAAGGCTTTATCTGCAAAATGTCATGAAGAAAGGCTGCCTTCCCCCCACAGAACTGGTCAGCAGCTGGCACACCTCAGACTCTGAATGTTGCCTCAGTAAAGGACTCAGGCACCCTGGTTGACTGTGCTCAGAAACATAGCCATCTTGCCACCCCAGTGCCTCCTCTAGAGGCTACTTGCAAGTCCCTTCTATTGAGGCCTCTCCATTTGCCTCTGCTGACACTTTATGGGGATCCAGCAGTGCCTTGAGGACACATTTTTGCACTGTTAGTAGTCAGTGCCTTTCCACTCTAGACATTCCTCTTCACCCTCCTCCCAGCTCTTAGGGGGTTTATAGAACAGCAGGAGCCTTTTACTCAGCACTCCTCTGGCAATGAGATGATTGCCCCTACCACACATCATGTGTCTCCAGTGTAGAAAAACAGAACATTGGCAGTGTGGATGCATTCTTTCTGGCATCTTGCTTACATTGTTGCAGTCAGTAAATAAACCCATAGCTATTGCTTTAATTTTGGCTAGCTCTATTAACCAACCAACTCTCTCTAGCTAAGTTCATGATAATAATTGGAAATAAGAGTACAGGCCCAGGATGTACATGGATTATCTGGAGAGAGTTTCAACCCATTAAAGACAGGAAGTTAACACAGTATAAACCTTAATTAGAGTTAATTATGTAATGCTCCATCAGGAGAAGCCAATTAATAAACATAAACTCTGTACATTAGCATTCCTTTAGTCTTTCATAACTTTATATATAACCTTCCATAAGTACTGGCCTCAGGATGAATAACTTTATAGCCAGTCTCCATCTAATGAAAGAGGAAAGGCGTGCCATTTTTTGCTATGACATAGAGTGCTTATAAGATGTATTTTATGTGAACAAAAGGGGAGCACTCTTTAATATTAATTTCATTTTCTAATATGTTATCTTTATTAATTATTAGTACCTTATTTCATTTTCTAAAATAAAGATGAATTCAAATTCAAAGAGAATTTCTTGTTAACTTTAAGGCTCCCTGGTGGTCAACTCGTTATCCAATATGTTCAGTTCAGTTCAGTTCAGTTCGTTCACTCAGTCATGTCTGACTCTTTGCGACCCCATGAATTACAGCACCCCAGGCCTCCCTGTCAATCACCAACTCCCGGAGTTCACTCAAACTCACATCCATCGAGTTGGTGATGCCCATACATTCAGTTCAGTTCAATTATTCAGTCCTGTCTGACTCTTTTTGACCTTATAGACTGCAACACACCATGACTCCCTGTCCATCACCAACTCCTGGATGTTGCTCAAACTTATTTCCATTGAGTCAGTGATGCTATCAAACCATCTCATCCTCTGTCGTCCCCTTCTTCTCCTTCCTTCAATATTTGGCAGCATCAGGGTCTTTTCCAATGAGTCAGTACTTCTCATCAGTTGGCCAAAATATTGGAGTTTCAGTCTCTGCATCAGTCCCTCCAATGAATATTCACGATTGATTCCCTTTAGGATGAACTGGTTTGATCTCCTTGCAGTCCAAGGGACTCTCAAGAGTCTTCTCCAACATCACAATTAAAAAGCATCAATTTTTCAGCACTTAGCTTTCTTTATAGGCCAACTTTCACATCCATACATGACTACTTGGAAAACCATAGCTTTGAGAAGATGGACATTTGTTGGCAATATAATATCCCTGCATTTTAATAAGTTGTCTAGGTTGGTTATAGCTTTTCTTCCAAGGAGCAAGTGTGTTTTAATTTCATGGCTGCAGTCACCACCTGCAGTGATTTTGGAACCCCCCCCAAAATTAAATATGTCACTGTTTCCACTGTTTCCCCATATATTTTTTATAAAATGATGGGTGCCATGAACTTAATTTCCTGAATGTTGAGTTTTAAGCCAACTTTTTTATTCTCCTCTTTCACTTTCATCAAGAGACCCTTTTGTTCCTCTTTGCTTTCTGCTATAAGGGTGGGGTCATCTGTGTATCTGATGTTATTAATATTTTTCCCAGCCATCTTGATTCCAGCTTGTGGTTCATCCAACCCAGCATTTCGCATGATGTACTATGCATAGAAATTAAATAAGCAGGATGACAATATACAATCTTGTCATACTCTTTTCCCAATTTGGAACCAGTCTGTTGTTTCATGTTCGGTGTTAACTGTTGCTTCTTGACATGCATATAAATTTCTCAAGAAGCAGGTCAGGTTGTCTGGTATTCCCATTTCTTTAAGAATTTTTCACTGATTGATGAGATTCACACAGTCAAAGGCTTTGGTGTAATCAATAAAGCAGAAAAAGATGTTTTTCTGGAACTTTCTTGCTTTATAATCCAGTGGATGTTGGCAATTTGATCTCTGGTTACTCTGTCTTTTCCAAATCCAACTTGAACATCTGCATGTTCCCAGTTCACATACTATTAAAGCCTGACTTGGAGAATTTTGAGCATTAATTTGTTAGTGTGTGAGATGAGTACACTTGTGTGCTAGTTTGAACATTCTTTGGCATTACCTTCCTTTGGGATTGGAAAGAAAGCCTACATTTTCCAGTCCTGTGGCCATGGCTGAGTTTTCCACATTCATTGGCATATTCAGTGCAGCACTTTAACAGCATCATCTTTTCGAATTTGAAATAGTTCAACTGGAATTTCATCACCTCTACTAGCTTTGTTCAAAGGGATGCTTCCTAAAGCCCACTTGACTTTGCATTCCAGGATGTCTGGCTTAGATAAGTGATCACAACTTTGTGTGATCTGGGTCATGAAAGATCTTTCTTGTATAGTTCTTCTGTGTATTCTTGCCAACCATCCTTTATGTCTTCTGTTTGTATTAGATTCATATCATTTCTGTCCTTTATTATGCCCATTTTGGAAGAAATATTCCCTTGCCATCTCTAATTTTCTCAAAGAGATCTCTAGTCTTTCCCATTCTTTGGTTTCCCTCTATTTCTAGTCATTAATCACTGAGGAATGTTTTCTTATACCTGTTTGCTATTATTTGGAATTCTGTATTCAAATGGGTTTCTCTTTCTTTTTCTCCTTTGCCTTTCACTTTTCTGCTTTCCACAGGTATTTGTAAGGCCTCTTCAGGCAGCCATTTTCCCTCTCTGCACTTCTTTTTCTTGGAGATGGTCTTTATTGCTGCCTCCTGTACAATGTCATGAACTTCCATCCATAGTCCTTCAGGTATTGTGTTAATCAGATCTAATCCCTTGAATCTATTTCTCACTTTCACTATATAGTTATAAGGGGTTTAATTTGGTCATACTTGTATGTTTTCATGGTTCTTCCTAGTTTCTTCAATTTATGTCTGAATTTGGCAATAAGGAGTTCATGATCTCAGCCACAGTCTGCTCCTGGTCTTGTTTTTGCTGACTGTATAGAGTTTCTCTATCTTTCGCTGCAAATAATATAATCAATCTGGTTTCAATGTTGGCCATCTGGTGATGTCCATGTGTAGAGTCTTCTCTTGTGTTGTTGGAAGAGGGTGTTTGCTTTGACCAGTGCATTCTCTTGGCAAAACTCATTTAGTCTTTGCCCTGCTTCATTCTGCACTCCAAGGTCAAATTTGCCTGCTACTCCAGGTATCTCCTGACTTTCCCCTTTTGCATTCCAGTCCCCAATAAATAAAAGGACATCTTTTGTGGGTGTGAGTTCTAGAAGGTCTTGTAGGACTTGATAGAACCATTAAACTTCAGCTTCTTCAACGTTACTGGTTGGGACATAGACTTGACTTACTGTGATATTGAATGGTTTCCCTTAGGAACAAACAGATCATTATGTCACCTGTGAGACTGCATCCAAGTACTGCTTCTCAGACTCTTTTGTTGACAATGATGGCTACTCCATTTCTTCTATCATCACCAGTCACATCCACAATAGGATGTTATTTATTTATTTATTTTTCCTTTGACCCCATCTCGTCATTCTTTCTGGAGCTATTTCTTCATTCATCTCCAGTAGAATATTGGGCATCTACGAACCTGGGGACTTCATCTTTCAGTTTCCCATCTTTTTGCCTTTTCAAAGTGTTTGTGGGGTTCTCAAGGCAAAAATACTGAAGTTGAAACTCCAATTCTTTAGCCACTTTATGTGAAGAACTGACTCAATTGAAAATACCCTACTGCTGGAAAAGGTTGAAGGCAGGAGAAGTGTATGACAGAGGATGAGCTTGTTGGATGATATCACCAACCTGAAGGACATTAGATTGAGAAAACTCTGGGAGTTGGTGTGGACAGCAAAGCCTGGCGTGGTGCAGTCCACGGGGCTGCAAAGAGTTGGACATGACTGAGCAACTGACCTGAACTTACTGAACCATATATCTAACTTATATTCTCCTTTAACAATATGGTAAGTTTACACATTAAAGTAACTTTATTCATTCTTCAAACCACTCTATCCATGCTTATTTTTACAGTACATAAATAAAACACAATTTTAAAATCAATTCTTATTACTAAATACTAAACTTTAGAATTTCAGTATTTTATAATCATTTCTTCTTTTTTTTAATGTAGTATTTGCACACAATGTAATGCTTTTCTGTCAAACACGATGCTAAGCATTTTATAGGTACAATTTCTGTTATGGCACAAAAATTGAGAAGAAATCATTGACTTTCTTGCTGATTAGGAACCTGAGGTTCTTTGAGTTTAGGTTTGCTTCATCCACACACTCTATGTTTTTTAATGTTAAACCAAACTATTTCAATATCATTTATAACAGTAAATCCTTACCTGTAACCATTGTTTGCTTTTTGCTTTCTTACTAGATAAACTATTTGAGTCTTCACTATTCATATGCCATATTTGTAGTAAAGATCCATAGTTTTGATTTGGGAATTAAAATCTCAGCCATTCTAATGGAATGAGGGATTTGAGTGGAACTTCACCTCTGCATGTGTAAAAACATGTGATTGTAGATTTTAAAATGTTTGTCTTTGTTCACAGTAACTCATGGTTGGAATATGATTCAAACCTTATCAACCAAGTTGTTGACAGCCAAATTGCATATTTTAAGGGAATCTTCGGCTTTGAACCTAAGAACAAGTGAAGCTGAGGGTGCTACAGTGATCATGTGACCCTGTGCAAATGGGAGTAAAACAAACAGGAATTACTGAGCTGAGACAGAAACAAAACACACCTTATACAGATGATGGAGACAAAATCAATCATTTCAGTTCAGTTCAGTCGCTCAGTCATGTCCAACTCTTTGTGACCCCATAGACTGCAGCATGTCAGGTTTCTCTGTCTATCACCAACTCCCAGAGTTTACTCAAACTCATGTCCATTGAATCAATAATGTCATCCAACCAGTCTCATCCTCTGCCATAACCTTCTCCTCCTGCCTTCCATCTTTTCCAACATCAGGGTCTTAACAAAATGAGTCAGCTCTTCACACCAGGTGGCCAAAGTATTGGAGTTTTAGCTTCAGCATCAGACCTTCCAATGAATATTCAGGACTGATTTCCTTTAGCATGTACTGGTTTGATCTCCTTGCAGTCCAAGGAGTCTTTTCCAACACCACAGTTAAAAAGCATCAATTCGTTGGTGCTCAGCTTTCTTTATAGTCCAGTTCTCACATCCATACATGACTACTGGAAAAATCATAGCTTTGACTACATGGATCTTTCTTGACAAAATAATGTCTCTGCTTTTTAATATGCTGTCTAAGTTGGTCTTTTCTTCCAAGGAGCAGGTATCTTTTAGTTTCATGACTGCAGTCACCATCTGCAGTGATTTTAGAGTGCAAAAAAATAAACTGTCACTGTTTCCATTTTTCCCCCACCTATTTGCCATGAAGTGATGGAACCACATGCCATGATCTTAGTTTTCTGAACTTTGAGTTTTAACCAAGCTTTTTCACTCTCCTCTTTCACTTTCATCAAGAGGCTCTTTAGTTCTTCACTTTCTGCCAAAAGTGTGAATCATCTGCATATCTGAGGTTATTGATATTTCTCCTGGCAATCTTGATTCCAGCCTTTGCTTCATCCAGTCCAGCATTTTTCATGGTGTCCTCTGCATAAGTTTAATAAGAAGGGTGAAAATATATAGCCTTGTAGTACTCCTTTTCCCATTTAGAACCAGTCTGTTGTTCCATGTCCAGTTCTAACTGTTGCTTCCTAACCTGCATACAGATTTCTCAGGAGGCAGATCAGGTGTTCTGGTATTCCTATCTCTTTAATAATTTTCCACAGTTTGTTGTGACCCACACAAAGACTTTGGCACAGTCAGTAAAGCAGAAATAGTTGATTTTTCTGGAATTTTCTGGCTTTTTTTGATGATTCAATGGATGCTAGTAATTTGATCTCTGGTTCCTCTGCCTTTTCTAAATCCAGCTTGAACATGTAGAATTCATGATTCATATACTGTTGAAGTCCGGCTTGGAGAATTTTGAGCGTTACTTTTCTAGCATGTGAGTGAGTGAGTGAGTGAATTTGCTCAGTCGGGTCCAACTCTTTGCGACCCCATGGACTGTAGTTTACCACACTCCTCTGTCCATGAGATTTTCCAAGCAAGAGTACTGGAATGGGTTGCCATTTCCCTCTCCAGAGGATCTTCCTGACCCAGGAATCAAACCTGCATCCTCCTGCATTGTGAGATGAGTGTAATTTCACAGTAGTTTGAGCAATTTCCTTTCTTTGGGATTGGAATGAAAGTTAACTTTTCCAGTCCTGTGGCCACAGCTGAGTTTTCCAAAAATGCTGGCATATCAAGTGCAGCACTTTCACAGAATCATATTTTAGGATTTGAAATAGCTCCACAGGAATTCTATCACCTTCAGTAGCTTTGTTTTTACTGATGCTTCCTAACACCCAACTGATTTCACATTCCAGAATGTCTGGCCCTAGGTCAATGATCATACCATTGTGATCATCTGGGTCATGAAGATCTTTTCTGTATGGTTCTTCTGTGTATTCTTGCCACTGTGTCCACCAAAAGTTCCTTTTAAAGATAACCTATTAATAGCTCATTTTTCACACTGAGTTTTTCTCCTAGTGTAGTAATTTTTTAATAACCAAACAAATTTGGTGACATAAATGTAACGTCCTCTCCATTTAAGAAATAAGGAAAATAAAGTCCAAAGATTTTTTTTTTTACAATATATAAATTATCAGAATTCACCTAAACAATGCAATCATGATTAGCATTCTGTCAGTCAGAACACAGGGTCCAACATTAATCTCTACTGATTCTTCTTTGCAATTGTGATTTGCATACTTCTGATGATCAAAAATATCCTAATGAATACAGGAATAAAATGTCACTATTTTTCTTTATAATCCACTTTATTGTTTTTTGATACTCCATTTTAATTTATACTGTTGGCTGATTCAAGTTTATGTGTAATGGAAACCACCACAATATTGTATTTATCCTCCATTTGAAAAGAAAATTAAATATAAAAACTCAACAAAAATAAAAAGTACACATTTGTTTAGTGCTTAATATACAGATCATCTTTGTGCTTTTATTTGTGATCTTTCTCATGGTACAGAATGTGTTGATGATTGGAACCAAATGAAAGTTAATATGGAAATCAGTTATATTTCT
Organism: Ovis aries; assembly: GCF_016772045.2. NCBI lineage: Eukaryota > Metazoa > Chordata > Mammalia > Artiodactyla > Bovidae > Ovis > Ovis aries. The sequence continues at coordinate 7,889,111 of NC_056062.1, forward strand.
CATTATCTACAATTTTTGTGTAATAGCATTCCTTGGATATATTAACACTTAGTATAAATAATAACTCATTTCTAAAATCTGACCCTCATCAAAAGGACATATAAACTAGTTCATAATAATGAAGCTAAGTATGCTGAGGATATGTTTGGATGTAAAATGTAAGTTGAACATTGTTGAAAATTTTTTGTAGTATTAATAGTCTTGAATTCTTTGTAGATTTTTTCCTTCTACTTAAAAATGTTGTAATTTCGTTACTCTTTTTTCTGTATTCACACAATTTTGTAAAGTTTTAGTTGATAATTTTAGGGCATACAAAGTAAATATTTTATGTTAATAAAATGTTAGCTTTAGTAGAAAAAAATCTCTATTAAAAATTCTTCCAAAGCAACATTTTATTACAAGTTGCAAGTAAATTTATAACAACATTTTAAAACAAATTTTTGACGTATAAAGAAATAAAACATAGAATCTGAATGAAATACAAAAAAAAAATTCTTGCGTGATGATAGCATAATATAGCTGTATTTTGCTTAGCAGTAAAGGATAGTATCATCCTGTCACAGATATAAGATTTTGTGTTTTTTGATAAGAAATATAAAGCTTAAAATACTTTCTTCCAAATTGAACCACTTAGAAAACATACTGCTGTAGAATCACATAATTTTTTAAATAATTTAAGTCTTGTATATCCCAATATATTATTATTGAGAACAATAAAATATACAATTGAAAGATCAATGAGGGTTGAGATCACTATATTCTCATAAGCTAAAAAAGACAATTACTATGATAATAAGAGTATGGTAATTACTCTCCACCAACAACAAAATTGCAAATGATATACAGCAGGAAATTAACAGCAGTTAATGCTCAATATTGCATGACTTTTCCATTAAGAATAATATGAGAAGTTGTTAAATTATAGAAAATGAGAATAATGATGATAGAATATTAAAGAGCTTTTAGTTTCTGGTCTGGCTGTACAGGAAATCATTAGGAATGATTCTGAACAAGTGCTTCATTCTGTGTGAGATTAGCAAGCTTGTAGAGTACAATAGGGAAATGTTCATGCATGCTTTTGTCTTTACAAGATAAGACAAGATTGGATATTCTGGCTCAGCTAGAAGAAGTTCAGTAATATTTCATGAACAATACATTTGCCAAAATCTGCTAACACCATTTCACCCTTCTCTTTAAATATCTTGGACAGACAGAAGAATGAATATAATTTTCCAAAATCCCAGAACAATCTGAAGAGTTGATAATCTTTGTAATTACAAATCATTTTTAAAGAAAAGAAAATGATTAGTTGACTAAGAGTTAGATGAAACATAAATATGGTAAGAAACAAAGAAACTTTAACTTCTTCCTATGTGCTGCAAAGAAAGAATCATATTAACTTTCCTCTGGAAAAGTTTAATATGAAAGGAAACTGCTTTATAATAGATGATTTAATACACCATTATCTCTGTGTAATTCAGTCTGTCAAATGTGGTACAATTACAGCAAGAATGAAATCTGGAAAGGGTGATATGAAATATATTTGAAATAATGTACAATAGTAAAATATATGCTATGTTCTTTAGTGATTAGTCTGCTCCCAAAGATGAAACCATATTAATTTATTCAAGCAAGAGGATATAATTTAGTTTAACAAAGTTACATGAAAATTAAAATGTTTGGTCCAGGGAAAAAGGAGAGTGTAAGAACAAACAGGATATTTGTAGAATGTTTACTTTTATTTATTTTGGAATATTAAACAGCTAGTAGGATACATTTTTCCTTTGTGACTCAGATGCTCAAGACTGTGCCTACAATGCAAGAGACTCAGGTTGGTACCCAGGAAGTTATCCTGGAGAAGGGAATGGCAACCCACTTCAGTATGCTTGCCTGGAGAATTCCATGGACAGAAGAGCTTGGTGACATCAATGACATTGTCAAAAATCAAACCTGACTGAGCAACGAGCACTTTCACTTTTAACTGGATCGGTTCAGTTCATTTCAGTAGCTCAGTCATGTCTGACTCTTTGAGACCCCATGAATTGCAACACACCAGGCCTCCCTGTCCATCACCAACTCCTGGAGTTCAATCATTCACGTCCATGGAGTCAGTGATGCCATCCAGGGATCTCATCCTCTATCATCCCCTTCTTCACCTGCCCCCAATCCCTCCTAGCATCAGAGCTTTTTCCAATGAGTCAACTCTTCGCATGAGGTGGCCAAAGTACTGGAGTTTCAGCTTTACAACCACTCCTTCCAAAGAACACCTAGGACTGATCTCCTTTATAATGGACTGGTTATAACTTCCTGCAGTCCAAGGGACTCTCAAGAGTCTTCTCCAACACCACAGTTTAAAAGCATCAATTCTTCAATGCTCAGCTTTCTTCACAGTCCAACACTCACATCCATACATGACTACTGGAAAAACCATAGCCTTGATTAGATGGACCTTTGTTGGCCAAGTAATGTCTCTGTTTTGAATATGCTAGCTAGCTTGGTCATATCTTTCCTTCCAAGGAGCAAGCATCTTTTAATTTCATGGCTGCAGTCACCATCTCCAGTGATTTTGGGGCTCAAAAAAATAAAGTCTGACACTGTTTCTACTGTTTTCCCATCTATTTCCCATGAAGTGATGGGACCAGGTGTCATGATCTTCGTTTTCTGAATGTTGAGTTTTAAGCCAACTTTTTCACTCTCCACTTTCACTTTCATCAAGAGGCTTTTTAGTTCCTCTTCACTGTCTGCCATAAGGGTGGTGTCATCTGCATATCTGAGGTTATTGATATTTCTCCAGGGAATCTTGATTCCAGCTTGTGCTTCTTCCTGTCCAGCGTTTCTCCTGCTCTGCATATAAGTTAAATAAGCAGGGTGACAATATACAGCCTTTACGTACTCCTTTTCCTATTTGATACCAGTCTGTTGTTCCATGTCCAGTTCTAACTGTTACTTCCTGACCTGCATATAGGTTTCTCAAGAGGCAGGTCAGGTGGTCTGGTGTTCCCATGTCTTGAAGAATTTTCCACAGTTAATTCTGATCCACACAGTCAAAGGCTTTGGCATAGTCAATAAAACAGAAATATATGTTTTCCTGAAACACTCTTGCTTTTTCCATGATCCAGCACATGTTGGCAATTTGATCTCTGGTTCCTCTGCCTTTTCTAAAAAACAGCTTGAACATCTGGAAGTTCACTGTTCACATATTGCTGAAGCCTGGCTTGGAGAATTTTGAGCATTACTTTACTAGCATGTGAGATGAGTGCAATTATGTGGTACTTTGAGCATTCATTGGCATTGCCTTTCTTTGGGATTGGAATGAAAACTGACCTTTTCCAGTCCTGTGGCCACTGCTGAGTTTCCAAATTTGCTGGCATATTGAGTGCAGTACTTTCACAGCATCATCTTTTAGGATTTGAAATAACTCAACTGGAATTCCATCACCTCCACTAGCTTTGTTTATAGGGATGCTTTCTAAGGCCCACTTGACTTCACATTCCAGGATTTCTGACTCTAAGTGAGTGATCACACCATCGTGATTATCTTGGTCATGAAAATCTTTCTTGTACAGTTCTTCTGTGTATTCTTGCCATCTCATCTTAATATCTTCTACTTCTGTTAGGTCCATACCATTTCTGTCCTTTATTGAGCCCATCTTTGCATGAAATATTCCCTTGGTAAATCTAGTTTTCTTGAAGAGATCTCTAGTCTTTTCCATTCTGTTGTTTTCCTCTATTTCTTTGCATTGATTGCTGAAGAAGTGTTTCTTATTTCTTCTTGCTATTCTTTGGAACTCTGCATTTAGATGCTTATATCTTTCCTTTTCTCCTTTGCTTTTCACTTCTCTTCTTTTCACAGCTATTTTTAAGGCCTCCCCAGACAACCATTTTGCCTTTTTGCATTTCTTTTCCATGGGGATGGTCTTGATCCCTGTCCCCTGTACAATATCATGAACCTCCATCCATAATTCATCTGGCATTCTATCTATCAGGTCTAATCCCTTAAATCCATTTCTCACTTCCACTGAATAATCATAAGAGATTTGATTTAGGTCATACCTGAATCGTGTAATGGTTTTCCCTATTTCTTCAATGTAAGTCTGAATTTGGCAATACGGAGTTCATGATATGAGACACAGTCAGATCCCGGTCTTGTTTTTGCTGACTGTACAAAGCTTTAACTGGATACATTAATATAAAGTAATCTTGATATATGAGCTGATTATTTTACTCAATCTGATAGAATATTTTACTCATTGTACTCTTAATTTGAAATGTTGTCTTTAAAGTTTTTTTTTCCTAAAATTCTAGCAGAAATTAATATCCATTCATAGCGCTCTTTTTCACTTTATCTGAGATCACTATATGCATTATATAATACACATATTTTAATCTATAGAGCAGAGTTTGAAGTTTATCTTTTCACAGTGTTTAAGGACCTCTTTTTACAGTATTTAGGGCCCTCTTGCCACTATGAAAAATTTTGCATTTGTTCAAACAAACCAAGTTTTCCTAATTTAGTCCTGAGCTAATATCACAATCTCCTCTTTCGCCTGTTTTCCTGTTAATGCCTATTTGTTACAGCCTGCTTTCTGGCTCCATTTTTGGAAAAACTTTTTTTCTTTTTTTTGCCTCTTTATTTGATCTGATTTTATTTTAATTGAAGTATAATTGGTTTACAATGTTGTGTTAGTTTCAGGTTTGCAACAAAGTGATCCATATTATTTTTCTTTATAGGTTGTTTCAAGATATTGAATATAATTTCCTATGCTATATAGTAAGTCCTATAATTTCTCCACGTGCATAGAAGTGTATATATGTTAGTTCCAAACCCCTGATATATCTTTCCATTTATTTTCCCTTTGATAACCCCAAATTTATTCTCTGTGTCTATGAGACTGTTTCTGTCTTGTAAATAAGTTTATTTTCATCCTTTCTAAGAATCCACAAATACGTTATATCACATATTTGTCTTTCTCTGACTTACTTCATTCAATATGATAATCTCTGGGTTCATCCATGTCGCAGCAAATGGCATTATCTCAGACCTTTTATGGTTGCATAATAATCCACTGTACACATATACCACATCTTCTTTATCCATTCAACTGTTGATGGGCATCTATTAATAGATCGCTTTCATTTCTTGTCACTATTGTAGTGTTCCTGGGAACATCATGGTGTGTTTTTCCTTTGGAATTATAGTTTTCTCCAGATATAAGCCCAAGAGCAGAATTGCTGGACCATATTTTTGTCTGTGTCTTTTTGTTTTGTTTTTTTTTAAGAACCTCTGTACTGTTATCTGTGGTGGTTGTGCCAATTTATATTCCCACCAACATTGTAGGAGAGTTCTCCTTTCTCCACACCCACTCCAGCACTTACTATTTGTAAAATTTTAATTAAGTCTATTCTGACTGGTGAGGTATGAAACCTAATTGCAGTTTTCATATGCATTTCTCTAATAATTTGCAATATTGAGCATCTTTTGATGTGCCTATTGGCCATCTGCATATCTTTAGAGGAATGTGTATTTAGGTCTTCTGCCCATTTTTTTGACTTTTTTATATTAAAAAAGGTCTTTTTTTAAAGAGGTGTTTGCTTACTTTGGAAATCAATCCCTTGTCAGTCATATTGTTTGCAAAATTGTCCCCATAATGTAGGCTGTCTTTGTGTTTTATTTATGGTTTTGTGGGAAGGAATTTTAAAAGCATCCTGTGAAGTATCACATCAATAACATTATTCCACAACAAAGTTATTTGCATAGATAGACATACTCTAGCTAAATACAAGCTGCTGCTCACTATGCACAAGCAAGCTCACCTATTTCTCACATAATATTATTGCACTCCAGGTAGGCAATTCAGTGCTTTGGAAATGTCTCAGAAACAAGCACTTAAAATGGTTATTGCCCAGTAAACATACATTTCACTCCTGAGTGCCTTGTACTTGTTTCACCCTAGCAGAATAGAAGCATTTTTTCTAAAATTAATATGGTACTATTTTAAAGCTCGACATTCAGAAAACTAAGATCATGGCATCTGGTCCTATCACTTCGTGGGAAATAGATGGGTAAACAGTGGAAACAGTGTCAGACTTTATTTTTTTGAGCCCCAAAATCACTGGAGAGGGTGACTGCAGCCTAGAAATTAAAAGACGCTTACTTCTTGGAAGGAGAGTTATGACCAACCTAAATAGCTTATTCAAAAGCAGAGAAATTACTTTGCCAACAAAGGTCTGTCTTGTCAAGGCTATGGTTTTCCAGTGGTCATGTATGGATGTGAGAGTTGGACTTTGAAGAAAGCTGAGCGCTGAAAAATTGATGCTTTTGAACTGTGGTGTTGGAGAAGACTCTAGAGAGTCCCTTGGACTACAAGGAGATTCATCCAGTCCATCCTTAAGGAGACCAGTCCTGGATGTTCATTGGAAGGACTGATGCTGAGGCTGAAACTCCAATACTTTGGACACCTCATGCCAAGAGTAGACTCATTGGAAAAGACCCTGATGCTGGGAGGAATTGGGGGCAGGAGGAAAATGGAACAACAGAGGATGAGATAGCTGGATGACATCACCTCCTCGATGGACATGAGTTTGGGTAAACTCCAAGAATTGGTGATGGACAGGGAGGCCTGGAGTGCTGTGATTCATGGGGTCGCAAAGAGTCGGACACGACTGAGCAACTGAACTGAACTGAATTAATTTCAAAGCTGTAGAATTAACGTGTGTGTGTGTCACTCTGTCATGTCTGATTCTTTGCGACCCCATGAACTGAAGCCAGTCAGTCTTCTCTGTCCATGGAATTCTCTATGTAAGAATACTGGAGTGATTGCCACTCCCTTCTTCAGGAGATAGAGTTCACACCAGTTGTCATCAAAATACAACCAAATATGGTCATAAGGAAGAGAAAGAGTATCTCTAATCTTTTATTCTTTCTATCCTATTTCATTAAGATCTCCTAATCTCCTTTCACTGAACTCACAGAAGTATTGTCAACTCTCCTGTGAAGAAAATGGACTGTTGTAGTCATATGGGTCCTCGTCCTCATTGCTGCTGATTTTCTCAGCTGAATCAACCACAATGTGAACTGCACATAACATGACAACATCCAAAATGAAGGAAAAATGCATGAGATTCTTTTATGTTTATGTTAAACTTGAATTATTGCAATAAACAGGGGGCCCATTGTGTGCAAGCATGCTAAGTCAATTTAGTGGTGTCCAACTGTTTGTAACGCTATGGGCTGTAGCCCACCAGGCTCTTCTGTCCATGGGATTCTCCAGGCAAGAATACTGGAGTAGATTGCCATGCCCTCCTCCAGGGTATCTTCCTACCCAGGGACCAAACCGGCATCTCTTCTATCTCCAACATTGACAGGCAGGTTCTTTACCATTAGTGCTACCTGGGAAGCCCTGCAATAAAATATTTGTGTTTCAAAAATAATTCAAACCTTCAGTTTTTCATAAACTATTTTTTTCTAGCCCATGGGAACAGAAAAAAATTATTGAATAGTGAAGTGTGAATTGAAGTCATCTATGAACTGCATTCAAAAAATGCGATTTTGCAGAGAATATAAAAGTTAATAAATGAAAAGATGAATTATACACAAAGTGAATGACCTCAATATAAAGATTTCATTTTAGTCTTTTTTTTTTCTTCTCCCAAACCTAGCTCTTTTACCACAACACAATGCTGCCTCTGAAATCATTAACATAAATGAAAATGCTTATTTTGTACAATAGGTAGTTCATGTAGTTTGAACAGCTTTTTCTCATAACATCATCATAATTGTGGCATTATAAAAGCTGCATTCCTTCCCTAATTACAGCTGAGAAACTTGAATTTATCAAATTTAAGAGATTGAGTGTTACTCTAAAAATATTATAATTTGACTCCTATATCCTTTCTACAGTATCACAGAATTTACCAACTAAAAATGCCTGTAATTTAACAAGGATATACTTCAAGTGTCAGGTACTTTTCTAATTTCATGGGATACATACACTTAGAAATAAAATCACAAAAAGTTCCTACTTTCATGCAGTTTATACTACACATTTTTTTTTTTTTTTTTTTTTTGGCTAGGCAAAAACTAGTAGAGGTTGGGAGAAAAAACACAAGATCAACATACGTGTACAGCAATGTGCTCCTGTCTTTTAATATGAATGCTATTTTTGGAGGACCCTGAGTTATTATTACTCCCTTTTGAAACACAACCCTAAATGCATAGGGGATGTTTGCTATTTCTAACTCAGAATAGTTCCTTATCTCTCTCTGTTTTTGAAAGAATATCTGAACATACTTATCTTTCTTCTTTTATGCAAATTTTGATTTGTCCTTAAACACACAACTCAGTGAAAATATTCTCTAGGAAATTGTTTCTTACCTTTCTAATCTGAATGCCCTTCATTTTTTCTCAGTTCCAGTGATCATGTTTATTAAATAAAATAAAGAAGACTCTTGAGAGTCCCTTGGACTACAAGGAGATCCAACCAGTCCATTCTAAAGATCAGTCCTGGGTGTTATTTGGAAGGAATGATGCTAAAGCTGAAATTTCAGTACTTTGGCCACCTCATGTGAAGAGTTGACTCATTGGAAAAGACTCTGATGTTGGGAGGGGTTGGGGGCAGGAGGAGAAGGGGACGACAGAGGATGACATGGTTGGATGGCATCACTGACTGGATGGGCGTGAGTTTAAGTAAACTCCGGGAGTTGGTGATGGACAGGGAGGCATCAGTTCAGTTCAGTTCAGTTCAGTCACTCAGTCGTGTATGACTCTTTGCGACCCCATGAATCGCAGCACGCCAGGCCTCCCTGCTCATCACCAACACCTGGAGTTCACTCAAATTCACGTCCAACGAGTCCGTGATGCCATCCAGCCATCTCATCCTCGGTCGTCCCCTTCTCCTCCTGCCTCCAATCCCTCCCAGCATCAGAGTCTTTTCCAATGAGCCAACTCTTCATATGAGGTGGCCAAAGTACTGGAGTTTCAGCTGTAGCATCATTCCTTTCAAAGAAATCCAAGGGTTAATTTCCTTCAGAATGGACTGGTTGGATCTCCTTGTAGTCCAAGGGACTCTCAAGAGTCTTCCCCAACACCACTGTTCAAAAGCATCAATTCTTCAGCGCTCAGCCTTCTTCACAGTCCAACTCTCACATCCATACATGACCACAGGAAAAACCATAGCCTTGACTAGACGGGCCTTAGTCAGCAAAGTAATGTCTCTGCTTTTGAATATACTAACTAGGTTGGTCATAACTTTTCTCCCAAGGAATAAGCGTCTTTTAATTTCTTGGCTGCAGTCACCATCTCCAGTGATTTTGGAGCCCCCAAAATAAAGTCTGACACTGTTTCCCCATCTATTCCCCGTGAAGTGATGGGACCAGAGGCCATGATCTTCATTTTCTGAATGTTGAGCTTTAAGCTAACTTTTTCATGCTCCTCTTTCACTTCCATCAAGAGGCTGTTTAGCTCCTCTTCACTTTCTGCCATAAGGGTGGTGTCATCTGCATATCTGAGATTCTTGATATTTCTCCTGGCAATCTTGATTCCAGCTTGTGTTTCTTCCAGTCCAGCTTCTCACCATGTACTCTGTATAGAAGTTAAATAAGCAGGGTGACAATATACAGCCTTGACATTCTCCTTTTCCTATTTTGAACCAGTCTGTTTTTCCATGTCCAGTTCTGACTGTTGCTTCCGGACCTGCATACAGATTTCTCAAGAGGCAGGTCAGGTGGTCTGGTATTCCCCTCTCTCTCAGAATTTTCCACAGTTTATTGTGATCCACAGAGTCAAAGGCTTTGGCATAGTCAATAAAGCAGAAATAGATGTTTTTCTGGAACTCATGGGGTCGCAAAGAGTAGGACACGACTGAGTCCCTGAACTGAACTGCATGCCTTGCTTTTACTTATCTGCCTACCTGTACTCTTCACTTTTACCATATGGCATCACTGATGAAGGCTTGCATTTGCTCCAATTATTGTTAGAGACTCAATAAATTTTGGCCTAGTTGAATGTCACTAAATTTCTATAGTGTTAGTTATTCTAGTGTTTGCTCCAATCTCACAGTTAGACAAAAATCTGAGCTTCTTTCTCTTCATAATAGAAATTTTCACAACAAAGATTTTATGAAATAGACAAAAAAAAAAAAACCTTCAAATAATTCTGATAATTAACTAAATTTAGGATTCACTGTTTGATTGCTCATACTGATTATGTTTAAAATCATCAGTTTTTAGCTCAAAAACCTTTGAGTTATTTTGTCTATTAAGTATGAATTTTAAAGATAATACCTATATACTCAACAACAACAAAAAATAAAGAACCTGATAAAACATGTAAAAGAGATATGAACAGACACCTCACCAAGAAAAATACACACATGTCAAGTAAGAAAATGAAGTGATTCTCTACACCATATATCACTAGGGAACCTGAAGTTAAAACAACATGAGACACAACTACAAAGCTATTAGAATGGCCTGGATATTGGACTTTGACAGCATCAAACACCGGCGAGCGTTGGAACAACAAAAACCTCCCATTCATTAATAGTTGAAGTGCATAATGGTACAGCCACTTTGGAAAACAGCTGTGTGTGTGTATGTGTGTGTTTTACAAAACCAAACATATCTCTTGATATATGATCCATCAATTATGAGTATTGGTTTTTACCCAGATGATTGAATTTTTGTTCACATGAAAGGTTTTATATAATGTTTATAACAATATTCATAATTGGCAAAACTTGGAAATGAACACAATTTTTTAAAGTAGATGGATGCATAAATAAACTATGGCAAATTGCTGCTGCTGCTGCTAAGTCGCTTCAGTCTTGTCCGACTCTGTGCGACCCCAGAGATGGCAGCCCACCAGGCTCCCCTGTCCCTGGGATTCTCCAGGCAAGAACACTGGAGTGGGATACCATTTCCTTCTCCAGTGCATGAAAGCAAAAAGTGAAAGTGAAGTCATTCAGTCATGTCTGACTCTTCATGACCCCATGGACTGCAGCCCACCAAGCTCCTCCATCCATGGGATTTTCCAGGCAAGAGTACTGGAGTGGGGCTAAGACAATGGAAAATTCAGTTTAACAATAAAGAACTGTCAAACCGCAAAAAGACATGGAGGAAACATTCATGCATATTATTAAGTGAAAGAAGCCAATCTGAATGGGCTATATACTATATGTTTCCAAGCAATATGACATTATGGAAAAGGGAAAATTATGATGACAGTAAAAAAAGAGTGAGGGAAAAGAATGAGGTAAAAAACAAAGCAGAGTAAAAATCTACCTTTATCTCTGACCTTCAATATACAAACTGTAAAACATCCACAACTCAATAAAGGTGCCTCGGCCCAACACATTAGAAGGCAAGAAAACTGCAAACATCTGTATATCTGAAGAGGCAGATCTAAGGGACCAGCAGGAGTGGCATGTAAAGTTCAGGCCCTCTGACTACAGCAGCAGAGGCCCTAGTTTCATAGAATGCAGTGACTGAGAGAAGACAGTACAACTCTGACTGCTTGACTGCACCAGTGTCAATGGTCACAGGTGATGAGGTCACAGATGATGTATCTCAGAGAATCCAAGACACAATGAAAGTGAAAGTGAAAGTCGCTCAGTCTTGTCCCACTTTTTGTGACCCCATGGACTATAGAGTCCATGGAACACTCCAGGGCAGAATACTGAAGTGGGTAGCCTTTCCCTTCTTCAGGGGATCTTCCCAACCCAGGGATCCAACACAGGTCTCCCCCATTGCAGGCAGATTCTTTACCAGCTGAGCCACAAGGGAAGCCCTAAGACACAACTAAAGATCCCCCCATTTCTATAATAAGAGTGGCTCTGGCAAAAGCAAGGCAGCAGCACTACTGGTGGCACAAGAAGCAATGACAAGGGCACAGAGCCTCACCTCTTATAGTTAGAGGCTGCAGGGAAGTGCAACTCACAAACATAACCAGAGACATTTCTGATAAGAGAAAAGAAACACTTGTGTGATAATGTCCCTGTCAGAAAACAAAAGTTGTTTCTGTGTCACTCAGTCATGTCTAACTTTTTCAACCCCAAGGAATGCACATGACAGGTTTCCCTGCCCTTCATTTTCTCACCCAGGGTTTGTCCAGGCTCATGTCTAGAGTCGATGATGCCATCCAACCATCTCATCATCTGTCCCCACCTCTCCTCCTGCCCTCAATCATTACGAGCATTAGGGACTTTTCCAATGAGTTGGCTATGCACATAAGGTGGCCAAAATATTGGTGCTTCAGCTTTAGCATCACTCCTTTCAATGAATATTCACATTGATCTTATTTAGGATTGACTGGTTTAATCTGCTTGCTGTCTAAGAGACTCTCAAGATTCTTCTCTAGTGCCACAGTTCAAAAGTATAAATTCTTCAACATTCAGCCTTCTATACAGTCCAAATCTCACATCCATCCATGACTACTGGGAAAACCATAGTTTGACTAGATGGATGTTTGTTTGCAAAGTGATGTTTCTGCTACACTGTCTAGGTTTGTCATAGTTTTTCTTCCAAGGAGCAAGCTTCTTCTAATTTCATGTCTGTAGTCACCATCAACAGCAATTTTGAGTCCAAGAAAATAAAGTTTGTAATTGTTTATTTCCCCCCCCCCCATATATTTGCCATGAAGTGGGCAAAGATGGGCTCAATAAAGGAGAGAAATGGTATGGACCTAACAGAAGCAGAAGATATTAAGAAGAGATGGCAAGTATACACAGAAGAACTGTACAAAAAAGATCTTCATGACCTGGATAATCACTATGGTGTGATCACTCACTTAAGCCAGACATCCTGGAATGTGAACTCCAGTGGGCCTTAGAAATCATCACTATAAACAAAGCTAGTGGAGGTGATGGAATTCCAGTTGAGTTATTTCAAATCCTGAAAGATAATGCTGTGACAGTACTGCACTCAATATGCCAGCAAATTTGGAAAACTCAGCAGTGGCTACAGGAATGGAAAAGGTCAGTTTTCATTCCAATCCGAAAGAAAGGCAATACCAAAGAATTCGCAAACAACCACACAATTGCACTCATCTCACACGCTAGTAAAGTAATGCTCAAAATTCTCCAAGCCAGGCTTCAACAATGCATGAACTGTGAAATTCCTGATGTTCAAGCAGGTTTTAGAAAAGACAGAGGAACCAGAGATCAAATTGCCAACATCTGTTGGATCATGGAAAAAGCAAGAGAGTTCCAGAAAAAAAAACATCTATTTCTGCTTCATTGACTATGCCAAAGCCTTTGACTCTATGAATCACAATAAACTGTGGAAAGTTCTGAGAGAGATGGGAACACCAGACCACTTGACCTGCCTCTTGAGAAATCTGTATGCAGGTCAGGAAGGAACGGTTAGAACTGGATATGGAACAATGGACTGGTTCCAAACAGGGAAAGGACTATGTCAAGGCTGTATATTGTCACCCTGCTTATTTAACTTATATGCAGAGTACATCATGAGAAACGCTAGACTGGAAGAAACACAAGCTGGACTCAAGATTGCCGGAAGAAATATCAATAACCTCAGATATGGAGATAACACCACCCTTATGGCAGAAAGTGAAAAGGAACTCAAAAGCCTCTTGATGAAAGTGCAAGAGGAGAGTGAAAAAGTTGGCTTAAAGCTCAACATTCAGAAAACGAAGATCATGGCATACATTCCCACCACTTCATGAGAAATAGATGGGGAAACAGTGGAAACAGTGTCAGACTTTATTTTTGGGGGCTCCAAAATTACTACAGTTGGTGACTACAGCCATGAAATTAAAAGGCGCTTACTCCTTGGAAGGAAAGCTATGATCAACCTAGATAGTATATTCAAAAGCAGAGACATTACTTTGCCGACTAAAGTATGTCTAGCCAAGGTTATGGTTTTTCCAGTAGTCATGTATCAATGTGAGAGTTGGACTGTGAAGAAGGCTGAGTACCAAAGAATTGATGCTTTTGAAATGTGGCATTGGAGAAGACTCTTGAGAGTCCCTTGGACTGCAAGAAGATCCAACCAGTCCATCCTGAAGGAGATCAGCCCTGGGATTTCTTTGGAAGGAATGATGCTAAAGCTGAAACTCCAGTACTTTGGCCACCTCATGTGAAGAGTTGGCTCACTGGAAAAGACTCTGATGCTGGGAGGGATTGGGGGCATGAGGAGAAGGGGACGACTGAGGATGAGATGGCTGGATGGCATCACTGACTTGATGGATGTGAGTCTGAGTGAACTCCAGGAGTTGGTGATGGACAGGGAAGCCTGGCTTGCTACAATTCATGGGGTTGCAAAGAGTAGGACACGACTGAGCGGCTGAACTGAACCGAACCAGATAAGACTGAATGTCATGATCTTAGATTTTTGAATGTGGAATTTTAAAGGAAGTTTTTCACTCTTATCTTTCACCTTCATCAAAAGGCTCATTAGTTACTCTTTGCTTTCTGCCTCTGGGTTAACCTGGTAACTCAGCTGTTAAAGATGTGTATAGCGGACTTTTGAACTCAGAGGGAGAGGGAGAGGGTGGGATGATTTGGGAGAATGGCATTGAAACATGTATACTATCATGTAAGAATCGAATCGCCAGTCTATGTCCAATGCAGGATACAGCATGCTTGGGGCTGGTGCACGGGGATGACCCAGAGAGACGTTATGGGGAGGGAGGTGGGAGAGGGGTTTATGTTTGGGAACACATGTGCACCCGTGGTGGATTCATGTCAATGTATGGCAAAACCAATACAGTATTGTAAAGTAAAATAAAGTAAAGAAATAAATAAAGAAAGAAAGAATCATCCTGCAATACAAGAGACCCACTAGATTCCTGGGTCAGGAAGATCCTCTGGAGAAGGAATAGGCTACCTACTCAGGTATTCTTGGGCTTCCCTGGTTGATCAACTGGTAAAGAATCCACCTGCAATGTAGGAGACCTGGATTCAATCCCTGGGTTTGTAATATCCCCTGGAGAAGGGAACAGCTACCACTCCAGTATCGTGGTCTGGAGAATTTCATGACAGTCCATGAGGTCACAAAAAGTTGTACAAGGCTGAGCGATTTCCACTTTTTGCCATTAGGGTGGTGTTATATCTGTATCTGAGGTTACTGATATTTCTCCCAAAATTCTTGATTACTACTTTTGCTTCATCCAGCCTGGCATTTTTGTATGATGTGCTTTGCACAGAGATTAAATAAGCAGGGTGAAAATATACAACCTTGACATAACTCCTTTCCCAATTTTGAAAGAGTCCATTGTCCCATGTCTGATTCTAACTGTTGCTTCTTAACCTGCATACATGTTTCTCTGGAGTCAGATAAAGTGGTCTGGCTTTTCCATCTCTAAGAATTTTCCATAGTTTGGTGTGATCCACCCATTCAAAGGCTTTCTCATAGCCAATGAGGAAGATTTAGATGCTTTTCAGAATTCACTTTTTATTTTCTATTTTCCAATGGCTGTTGGCAATCTGGTCTCTGGCTTCACTGCCTTTTCTGAATCCAGCTTATACATATGGAAGTTCTTGACTCACGTACTATTGAATCTAGCTTGAAAAACTTTTGAACATTACCTTACTAGTATGTGAAATGAGTGCAATTGTGCAGTAGTTTGAACATTTTTTGGCATTTCCCTTCTTTGGAATTAAAACTGACATTTTCCAGGCCAGTAGCCACTGCTGAATTTTTCAAATTTGCTGGTATATTGAGTGCAGCACTGTCACAGCATCATCTCTTAGGATTTGAAATAGCTCATCTGGAATTCCATCCTTCCACTAATTCGTTTGTAGTAATGATTTCTAAGATCCACTTGACTTCAGACTCCAGGATGCCTGACTCTAGCTAACTGACCACACCATCATGATTATCTTGATCATTAAGACCTTTTATGTATAGTTCTGTGTATTCCTGCTGTCACTTCTTAAACTCTTCTGCTTCTGTTAGATCCTTCCTGTTTCTGTCTTTTATTGTGCCCATGCTTGTGTGAAATATTCTCTTGTTATGTCTAATTTTCTTAAATAGATCTCTAGTCTGTCACATTCTACTGTTTTCTTCTACTTCTTTGAATTATTCATTTAAGAAGGCTTTCTTATTTCTCCTTGCTATTCTTTGGAACTCTGCATTTAGCTGGGTATATCTTTTCCTTTCTCCTTTGATTTCAACTTCTTTTCTCAGCTATTTGATAAGCATCTTCAGGCAATCATTTTGCTTTCTTGTAATTATTTTACTTTGGGAAGATTTTAGTCACTGCCTCCTTTGTTACAAACCTTTGCCCATAGTTCTTCAGGCACTCTTTGTACCAGATCTAATCCCTTGAATCTATTCATCACCTCCACTGTATAATCGTATGGATTTGATTTAGGTTATAGCTGAATGACCTAGTGATTTTCTCTGCTTTCTTCCACTTACATCTTAATTTTGCAGTAAAGTGTTAATGTATGAGCCACAGTCAGCTCCAGTTCTTGTTTTTGCTGACAGTTTAGAGCTTCTCCACCTTTGGTTGCAAAGAATATGATAAATATGATATTGGTATTGACCATCTGGTTATGTCCATGTGTAGAGTTGTCTCTTGTATTGTTAGAAGACAGTGTTTTCTATGAGCAATGTGTTCTCTTGGTCAAAGCTAACTCAGTTGGCTTTTGCCCTGTTTCATATTGTGCCACAAGGCCAAACTTGCCTATTACTTCAGGTAACTCTTGACTTCGTACTTTAGCATTCTAAACCCCTCTGGTGAAAAGGAAAAAAAAAAAATCCTTTTTGGTGCTAATTCTAGAAGGTCTTTTTTTCCTTCATAGACTTTGGTCTTGTTAGACTTTAGCCTCTTTAGCATTAATGGATAGTGCATACACTTCTATTACTATGTTGTGGGATGGTCTGTCTTGGAACTGAACCGAGGGCATTCTCTCATTTTTGAGATCGCACCCAAATACTGCATTTTGGACTCTTTGTAGATGTTTATAGATCTTCTCCATTTCCTCTTGTTGATTTCTAGTCTTATACCATTATGCTCAGAAAAAAACAAGTTTCATGATTTGAATTTTCTTAATTTGCTCAGGTTTCTGTCCTTTCATATCATCCTGGGGAATATTCTGTTTGGTAGGACTTCCTATGTCTGTTAATCCCTTTTGTTTGCTCTTTACAGTTGAGGACTGTATAGTTTGAATAATTTCAGTGGGCTTTGGGCTATAGGGGTGGTCCCTCACTGCTTGGGACCTGCACTGGTATGATTACAGCAGAAAGTGTTTCTTCTTGGGGTTCACAGGCCAGATACAGCAGGTAGGGTTCTGGATCAATTAGCTTGAATGTTTAAGTCCTGCTTCAGCTGAGATTTTTGCTGTCTTTAATAACTGGCAGTCCCAGGCAGTTCCTCTGGGGCTAGAAAATTTTCTTTTAATATGAAATCATGAAATGCAAAAGACTTTTTAAATGATTACTACAGTATGCATTATACATATATATGCATGCATGTGTGCTAAGTCACTTCAGTTATGTCCCAGTCTTTGCAACTCTATGGACTATAGCCCACCAGGCTCCTCTGTCCATGGGATCCTCCAATCAAGAATACTGGAGTGGTTTGCCATGCCCTCCTCCAGGGAATCTTCCTGACACAAGGATCAAACCCATGTCTCCTTCAGCTCCTGCCTTGCAGGTGGATTCTATACCACTTAGACACCAGGGAAGCTCACACATGTATATACGTGTATGTATATATGCACACCTATATGTGTGTTTATGTATGTATTACTTAAATATCTATATATGCATACCTACCTGTGTGTGTGAGTATGTATATTTAGGTCATTATGTTCACAATACTATCTTTTCTTTCCATCTTCTCTATTGTCTCATATTTTATTTTCCTTATTGATTAATTCGTCAGCTAATTAATAGTTCATTTATTCTTCAAGTTTTACCACTAATAACATATGACCTTTACTAATGCCACCAAAATTGATTTATTCCCTCTTCTATGAATTTAGAAAACTTCATCACATCTTCATGCAACTGGTTTGACAATCTGATTTGAACAGGTATGATTATGCCTATATTGCCAGATAGATTTTGAGATCCATGAAAATTGTGGGTCTTGTAGGTTTTCATTACTTTACTTATAGTGAAATCAGTTATTCTGTTTCATGTCATGTTCTTTGGGATTATCTGCTGATTTTGTTTAACCTACAAAGGACTTGACCTCACCCAGGCCTCTCTAAGGACAGGTGTGGAAATATGAATTTTAATCAATATCTTTGCTGATAGTTTTACACACTATATTTTTAGAACCATTGTTTAAGCCATTCATTATAAATTAAATAGTATAAATCCAAGTTATACCATATTTTTACTGGTATATGTAACATATTTAATAAATTAGAAAATGGAACTCAAATTTTACATATACCAACTGATTATTTTATCTCTCTGCATATATTGGTTTATTGAAACCATACCATAATCCACTGGTTACTATTACTAATCATTTTGCGGATGAAAGTAATGAAATAATAAAATATGAAGTAATTTGCCACATAATATGTATCTCTTAAATCTTGCTGCTTACTGTGTTTTTAAATACATTTTAAGCTTGAACAAAAAGAGTTCAATTTGCACATGCCCACTTATACATGGATTTTTTTTTTTTAATACCAAATACTACAGTACTATACAATCCAGACTTGGTTGAATCTTTGAATGTGAAATTTAAGGATCAACACAGATACAAAGGGCCAACTCTAAAGTTACACTCAGATTTCTTACTGTGTAAAGGATCCATACCCCTAACTGAAATATTTTTCAAAGATCATCATTATTATATATCTTTTAGTGCAAAGGTCCTCACCTTCTTGGCCATAGACCTGTGCTGTGATATATTAGGATTTGGGCCACACAGCAGGAGGTGAGCAGGAGACTAGGGAGCAAAGCTGCAACTGCGTTTACAGCTGCTCCCCTTGCTTACATTATTTACTGAGCTCTGCCTTCTGTTAGATCAGGAATGGCATTATAAATGAAATATGCTTGAATTACTCTGAAACTATCACCAACTTCTCCTTTCCCATCATGTGGAAAAACTGGTCCCTGGTGCCAAAAATGTGGGTACTGCTGTTATACTGTGTATAAAGAGATTAGATAGATGATTCATAGTAGATGCTAAAGACAGCTAGGTAGATAGATAAGTTATATTACCTGAAATGTGAAAATGTGATCAAAATTATAGCAGAACAAATAAAGGACATGACGTGTCAGTCACATGAAAAATAAATACATTGTCTTCAGTCTTTTAGCTAATCCACACACACACATACTACTGTGTAAGATGGATAACCGACAAGGGTCTACTGTATATCACCAGGAAGTCTGCTCAATACTCTGTGATAATTTATGTGTGAAAATAATCTAAAAAGAAGGAATATATGGATACCTATATGTGCTGTGAACATTTTTCTTTTTGGTATGTAAATGCAAGTCATTGCACCAGACAAGCTATAGTACAGATATGAACATTAACAATTTTAACAGAATAAGTATGATGCTGTTACTCCTCAGAAACTAGTCTAGATGGACACGTAAAATAAAATATCATGACTTGAGGAATAATAACACAGTAACTGTGATTTCACCCAATTTCAAAATGTTATCCTAAGTACAAAGAGAAGATATCTATAGAAAAGTTGGCACAGAATATACCTAGGAAGTCTAAAAACTATTATTAGCAGCAAGAGATATGAAGTTTAGCTCTTCTGCTGACTTCAGGCATCAAACCCTGTTTGGATAGTACATTCAATATTGATGTATATATTTTTCTTTCATGAATTATCCTGTCTACAATATACTTTTAGATCTTGAGCTAACAAGTATTGTGAAAGCTGAACTTAGAATCTAGGGCATGTTGGACAAATCTATTATATGCAGAGACACAGAAAACTCTTTGCTTCCAAGGGAGTGAAAAATACATGATTTTATTTCATATGGCAAAAGAGATCTCTAAATGACTTTTACAAATGGGCCAAGGGGATGAGCATAAATATATATATTTTTTTCATTCTTTAGGCTTCAAGGAAATTGTTAGACAGCCTGAAGAAATAGGCTAAGCTGTTGTTTTATCTACTTTAACTGGCATCCTCATGGATTCAGATATAAATAAGAAGGCCACTAGAGAGAAACAGATGAAAGTAAATGATATAAGAACCGCCAACAAGAACTTCTGAGACCGCCTGGCAAACTCAGCTGTTAAGTTACTCACATCTGAAAACAAGCAACTTCAACAGGACTTATGCTCTAAATATTTGAGAATACACGGAAGAACTGTACACAAAAGATCTTCATGAAACAGATAATCATGCTGATGTGATCACTAATCTAGAGCCAGACATCCTGGAATGTGAACTCCAGTGGGCCTTAGAAAGCATCACTATGCACAAAGCTAGTGGAGGTGATGGAATTCCAGTTGAGCTGTTTCAAATCCTGAAAGATGATGCTATGAAAGTGCTGCACTCAATATGCCAGCAAATTTGGGAAACTCAGCAGTGGCCACAGGACTGGAAAAGGTCAGTTTTCATTCCAATTCCAAAGAAAGGCAATGACAAAGAATGCTCAAATTAACGCACAATTGCCCTCATCTCACATGCTAGTAAAGTAATGCTCAAAATTCTCCAAGCCAGGTTTCAGCAATATGTGAACCGTGAACTCCCTGATATTCAAGCTGGTTTTAGAAAACGCAGAGGAATCAGAGATCAAATTGCCAACATCCACTGGATTGTGGAAAAAGCAAGAGAGTTCCAGAAAAAAATCTATTTCTGCTTCATTGACTATGCCAAAGCCTTTGACTCTGTGGATCACAATAAACTGTGGAAAATTCTGAAAGAGATGGGAATACCAGACCACCTGACCTGCTTCTTGAGAAACCTATATGCCTGACCTGCCTCTTGAGAAACCTATATGCTGGTCAGGGAGCAACAGTTAGAACTGGACATGGAACAACAGACTGGTTCCAAATAGGAAAAGGAGTATGTCAAGGCTGTATATTGTCACCTTGCATATTTAACTTCTATGCAGAGTACATCATGAGAAATGCTGGACTGGAAGAAACACAAGCTGGAATCAAGATTGCTGGGAGAAATATCAATAACCTCAGATATGCAGATGACACCACCCTTATGGCAGAAAGTGAAGAGGAGCTAAAAAGTCTTTTGATGAAAGTGAAAGAGGAGAGCGAAAAAGTTGGCTTAAAGCTCAACATTCAGAAAATGAAGATCATGGCATCTGGTCCCATCACTTCATGGGAAATAGATGGGAAACAGTAGAAACAGTGTCAGACTTTATTTTGGGGGGCTGCAGATGGTGACTGCAGCCATGAAATTAAAAGACACTTACTCCTTGGAAGAAAAGTTATGACCAACCTAGGTAGTATATTCAAAAGCAGAGACATTACTTTGCCGACTAAGGTCTGTCTAGTCAAGGCTATGGTTTTTCCTGTGGTCATGTATGGATGTGAGAGTTGGACTATGAAGAAGGCAGAGCGCCAAAGAATTGATGCTTTTGAACTGTGTTGTTGGAGAAGACTCTTGAGATTCCCTTGGAATGCAAGGAGATCCAACCAGTCCATCCTGAAGGAAATCAGCCTTGGGATTTTTTTTTTGGAAAGAATGATGCTAAAGCTGAAACTCCAGTACTTTGGCCACCTCATGAAAAGAGTTGACTCATTGGAAAAGTCTCTGATGCTGGGAGGGATTGGGGGCAGGAGGAGAAAGGGACGACCGAGGATGAGATGGCTGGATGGCATCACGGACTCGATGGACGTGAGTCTGAGTGAACTCTGGGAGTTGGTGATGGACAGGGAAGCCTGGAGTGCTGTGATTTATGGGGTCTCAAAGAGTCAGACACAACTGAGCGACTGAACTAAACTGAACTGAACTCAACTCAACTCAAATGATTTATAGGAATACAGGTTCTTATTTGATGAAAACAAAATAATAGGTCTTGTGCAGGATAGGAGAGGGAGAAAATCCTTCAGATTTATTAATTTTTCTAATATTAATGCTGAAAATTAGAAATGGAAGAACAAGATTTTTGGCGAAGTCTGATAGAGAAGGGCTTCCCAGGTGGTGCCAGTAGCAAAGAATCTGACTGCAATGCACTGACTTTGGAGACTTTGAGTTCAGTCCCTGGATGGGAAAGATCCTCTGAAGGTGTACATGGCAAACCAGTCCTGTATTCTTGCCTGGAGAATCCCATGGACAAAGCACCCTGGTGGGGTACAGTCCATAGCGATGCAAGGAGTCAGATGCGACTGAGCGACTTAGCACACATGCTGATCGAGGCAACAAAAAGGGTAGAAAACAGACCCAAGGAAATGAAATACCTGTAAAACTGCTACCCAGATGGCCAGAAGCATGAAATGGTTTCAATATAATGTTGAGGAAAGCTCATAGAACAAAAGACGATGTACACTACAGGAGACAAATGTAATGACATAAAACTATAATTTTACACAGCATTTCATAATATCTATGAAATATTCTATAAACAATGGATTAAAAGTATGGTGGTAAAATATTCTTATAAATACTATGTCCAACAATGATTGTTGGTGTTTAGATCATGGCCTAAACTACTTATGTATGTTTTTATGTATTTGACTAAACTATTAAAGCTAGTCATTAAGCATCTTCTGGATGTATATGTGGATTGATGCCCTTTTGGATGCCCTTCACTCTGAAAAATGTTTTTTTAATTATCTCAAACAATCAACATTATGGAAAAATGTCAATAAAACCCATTGAACAAAAGCATTGTATTTATTAAAGCAATACATTTATTACTAAATATAGTACTTATTAAAAGAACTCAAAGCAAAGAAATATAATATTAGTTTAGTATGCAAGGAATCAAAAAGTTGAGAGCTGAATTTTTTCAAAGTAGTGTGCAGTTATAATTTAACTTTACAATAATAACAAAATATTTTACTACTTTCTTCAGGAAATACAGATGGACTTGAAAATATATCTCAGTTTAGCACTGTATTTATTAACAACATGAAACATGATAATATAAAATATTATTTTTATGAATATTCTGGTGATATTGAGTTGACAAACAAAATAGTCCATTTCTTATCATTTCAGGGTATTATTTAATTTATTTAATTCTAATAGCTGAAATAGAAATAAGATTGTAGAAAACATATCATTAAATATATGTTTCCACTTCACACATGAAAAAAGCCAGGTTAAGCATAACATTTATAACTTGTAAATTTGTAACTTTTAACTTATAATTTTTGGTTTTATATATATTAGCAAATTATAGATTTAGAAAAAAAAATTTACTCAGATATATTGCTTACCTTCTAAAATGTCATTTATTAATTATTTTGAAAATAACTATTGTTCCTAAAAATATCAAAACACATTACTCATTGTTTGTAAAAATCTTATTAAAATAATAAAATATGCATCTTTATTTTATTGCACAAATCTTTCGAAACCTGATGCTAAAATATCATTAACTTTATTTCTTTTCATTATCTAAGTTATAATGAAATTGGGACTTCCCTGTTGGTTCAGTGGTTAAGCTGCCACAATCTCAATGCAGGAGGCATGGATTTAGGTCAGGGAAGTAAGATACTGCAATCTGCATGGTGCAGGCAAAAATAAAGAAAAAAAATAAACATAATAAAAATTATCCTTTAAATACTTATATTAACAGACCACCAACAAAAGCTTGATATTATAATTATTGACTGTATGAAATAAAACAAATAAAAATATATTAACAAATTGATATTTACAAATTATTGTTGCAAGAAATAAAATTTTATTTATATGCTTCATTTATTTATTTTTAATTTTCACCTCGTTTCTTTTTCTGAGCAGTTTTATTTTTTAATATGAATTTATTTGTTTTAATTGGAGGCTAATTACTTTACAATATTGTATTAGTTTTGCCATACATTGAGCAGTTTTAGTTTCACAAAAAAATTGAAAATTTCAGAGATCACTCATATGCCACCTGACTCTAAATATATCTAGCCTCCTTTGTCATCAGGATAATTTATAATAGTGATACATGTTTACAAAGAATGAACCTAATAATAATTACTATTATACAAATCTCATAGTTTATAATAGGATTCACTATTGGTGTCATGTACTCTATTATCTTGATTAAGTGTGAAATGACATATACCCATCATCATAATCCCGTACAGAGATCTGATCTGTCTATTCATCGTCCCTTCCTTCTCCCAGTCTCTGGAAATTACTAGTCTTTTTACTGTCTCCAAAACTTTGGAAAAATTTTATCTTTTCCAAAATGTCATATCATTTAATTATACTTATATCCTTACATATACTTATAGCCTTCTCATATTGACTTATTTTGCATAGTAAGAGGCATTTAAGATTCCTCCCTGTCTTCTTTGTGTCTTGAAAGCTTATTTCCTTTTAGAGCTCAGTAATATTTCATTGTCTGGATATACCAGAATTTATACATTTACACACTGAAAGACACGAAACTTTAAATAAGTCACTGTGAATATCATGTACAGGGTTTTCCAGTAGCATAGAAAGTTTTCATATCTTTTGAGTAAATATTGAGCATAATAACTGGATTATGTGGTCAAAGTCTATTTAGTTTCCTAAGAAACTGCCAAAATATCTTCCAAAGATTCTGTACCATTTTTCATTCCTACCACCAACAAACGAGTGTTCCGTAGCTCTGTCAGCACTAGATGCTGTCAGCATTCCAGATTCTGGCTATTCTAATAGGCATGTACACTGTGACATTTCCACTTTAATTTCTATTTCTCTGATTTTATATGATGTGGAGAATCTTTTAGTATACTTATATGCTTCTCTGTCATCTAAGTGTTTTCTTTGGTGAGGTATCTATTAAGGTCTCAGGCTCATTTATAATAGGGAAATTTGATGCTGATATTTCCGAGTTCTTTGTATATCACTGACTCAATGGACATGAGTTTGCGTGAACTCTGGGAGTTAGTGATGGACAGGGAGGCCTGCCATGCTGCAATCCATTGGGTCGCAAAAAGTCAGACATGACTGAGTGACTGAACTGAACTGAACTGTGTATTTTAGGTAACAGCATTTTATCAGATATATCTATTCCAAATATATTCTTTCTTATTTTTCCATTATGTGTATTTTATAACTTTGATAGTTGCCCCACAGTCCTTAAGTATTCTGTTCTGTTTCCTTTTTAACTTTATTCTCTTTGCTTTTCAGTTCCAAGGATTCTACTTATATATCCTCTAGCTGGTAGATTCTTTTATCAGTTAAGTCCAGTCTACTAGTAAACTCATCAAAGACATGCTTCAATTTTACAGTAATTATAATTTTAGGATTTCTTCCTCTTTCTGTCTTAAAATTTCCATCACTCTGTTTACATTTTCATCTTCTCTTGCATGTTATCAGTTCAGTTCACTTCAGCTGCTCAGTCATGTCCAACACTTTGTGACCCTATGGGCCGCAGGACACCAGGCTACCTTTTCAACATCAACTCCTGGAGCTGGCTCAAACTCATGTCCATAGAGTTCGTGATGTCATTCAACCATCTTATCCTTTGTCATCCCCTTCTCCTCCTGTCCTCAATCTTTCCCAGCATCAGGGTCTTTTCCAGAGAGTCAGTTTTTCACATGAGGAGGCCAAAGCATTGAAGCTTCAGATTCAGCATCACTCCTTCTAATGAATATCCAGGTCTGATTTCTTTAGGATTGACTGGTTTGATCTCCTTGCAGTCCAAGGGATTTTCAAGAGTCCTCTGTAACATCCCAAGTCAAAACCATTAACTGATTGGTGCTCAACTTTCTTTATGGTCCAAATCACACATACCTATATGATGACTGGAAAAACCACAGCTTTGACAAGGCAGAACTTTGTCAGAAAAGTAATTTATCTGCTTTTAAATATACTTTCTAGGTTACTAATCACTTTTCTTCCAAAGAGTAAGCATCTTCTTATTTTATGGCTGCAGTGACCATCTGCTGTGATTTTGGAGCCCAAGACAATAAACTCTCTCACTATTTCCATTATTTCCCAATCTATGCCATGAAATGATGGGACTGGATGCTATGATCTTAGTTTTTTGATTGTTGAGTTTTAAGCCAACTTTGTCCACTCTCCTCTTTGAATTTCATAAAGAGGCTCTTCAGTTTCTCTTTGCTTTCTGCCATAAGGACAGTGTCATCTGCATATTTGAGGTTGTTTATAATTTTCCTGGCAATCTTGATTCCAGCTTATACTGTATTCAGCCTGGCATTTCCCATGATGTACTCTGCATATAAGTTAAAAAGGCAAGGTGACAATATACAGCCTTGGCCTACACCTTTTCCAATTTGGAACCACTCCATTGTTCCATGTCCAGTTAGAACTATTGCTCCTTTATCTTCATACAGATTTCTCAGGAGGCAGGTAAGGTGGTCTGATATCCCCATCTCTTTAAGAATTTCTCACTTTTTCTGTGATCTACACAGTTAAGGTCTTCGGCATATTCAATAAAGCAGAAGTATATATTTTTCTGGAACTCTCTTGCTTTTATTTTATCCAAAGGATGTTGGCAATTTTATCTCTGTTTCTTCTGCCTTTTCTAAATCCAGCTTGAACATCTGAAAGTTCTCATTTCAAATACTGTTGAAGCCTCACTTGGAGAATTTTGAGCATCATTTTGTTAGCATGTGAGATGTTGGAGAAGACTCTTGAGAGTCCTGGACTGCAAGGAGATCCAATCAGTTCATTCTGAAGGAGATCAGCCTTGGGTGTTCTTCGCAAGGAATGATGCTAAAGCTGAAACTCCAGTACTTTAGCCACCTCATGCGAAGAGTTGACTCATTGGAAAAGACTCTGATGCTGGGAGAAATTGGGGGCAGGAGAAAAATGGGACGACAGAGGATGAAATGGCTGGATGGCATCACCGGCTTGATGGACGTGAGTTTAAGTGAACTCCTGGAGTTGGTGATGTACAGGGAGGCCTGGTGTGCTGCAATTCATGGGGTTGCAAAGAGTCGGACATGACTGAGCAACTGTACTGAACTGAACTGAGATGAGTACAATTGTTTGAACATTCTTTGGCATTTCCTTTCTATGGGACTGGAAGGAAAAATGACATTTTCCAGTCTTGTGGCCACCATTGAGTTTTCCAAATTTGCTGGTATATTGAATGCAGTTACTTTAATATCATCATCTTTTAGGATTTGAAGTAGCTCAACTGGAATTCCATCACCTCCATTAGCTTTGCTCATAGTGATTTTTCCTAGGGCCCACTTGACTTTGCATTCATAGATGTCTGGCTCTAGGTGAGTGATCACACCATCATGGTTATCTGGGTCATGAACTTGTTTTCTGTATAATTCTTCTGTGTATTCTTGCCATCTCTTCTTAATATCTTCTACTTCTATTGGGTCCATATAATTTCTGTCTTTTATTGTGCCCATCTTTGCAAGAAATATACCCTAGGTATCTCTTATTTTCTTGAAGAGATTTCTAGTCTTTCCCATTTTATTGTTTTCCTCTATTTATTTACAGTGATCACTGATGAAGACTTTCTTATCTCTTCTTGCTATTCTTTGGAACTCTGCATTCAGATAGCTACATTTTTCCTTTTCTACTTTGCCTTTAACATCTCTTCTTTTCTTAGTTATTTTAAGCCCTCCTCAGACAACCATTTTGTCCCTTTTCCTTTATTTTTCTTTGGAATTATCTTAATCACACATTCCTGTTCAATTTCACAAACCTATATCCATGCTTCTTCAGGCACTCTACCAGGTCAAATCCCTTGAATCTGTCACTTCCCCTGTATAATCATAAGGTATTTGATTTGGATCTTACCTGAGTGGTCTAGTGGTTTTCCCTATTTGAGCCACAGTCAGTTCCCAGTATTATTTTTGCTAACTGTCTAGAGCTTCTCCATCTTTGGCTGCAAAGAATATAATCAATCTAATTTCGGTATTGACCATCTGGTGATGTCCATGTGTAGAGTAGTCTCTTGTATTGTTGGAAGAGGGTGTTTGCTATGACTAGTGTGTTTTCTTGGCAAAACTCTGTTAGCCTTTGTCCTGCTTCATTTTGTACTCCAAGGCAAACATTCTTGTTACTCCAGGTATCTCTTGACTTCCTACTTTTCCATTCTAGTCACCTATGATAAAAAGCACATCTTCTTTTGGTTTTAGTTCAAGAAGGTCTTGTAGGTCATCATAGGACCATTCAACTTCAGCTTCTTTGGCATTAGTGTTAGAGGCGTAGACATGGATTACTTTTTGCGATTGTACCCAATTACTGCACTTTGGACTCCTTTGTTGACTATGAGGGATACCCCGTTTCTTCTAAGTGATTCTTGCCCACAGTAGTACATATAATGATCATCTGAGTTCAATACACCCATTCCAGCCCATTTTAGTTCAGTGATTTACTAAAATATTGATTTTCACTATTGCCATCTCCTGTTTGACCACATCCAATTTACTTTGATTCATGAATCTAACATTCCAGATTCCTATGCAATTTTGTCCTTTGCAAAGTTCTTCAGCTTTGAGCTTTTCTTCTATCACCAATCACATCCATGACTGGCCATTGTTTTCACTTTGGTTCTATCTGTTCATTCTTTCTGGAGTTATTTCTCCACTGTACTCCAGTAGCCTATTGTGAAATTATTGATCTGGGGAGTTCATCTTTCAGTGTCTTATCTTTTTTCCTTTTCATATTGTTCATGGGATTCTCAAGGTAATAATACTGAAGTGATTTGCCATTCCCTTCCCCAGTTGACCATGTTTTGTTAGACTCTCTACTATGACCCATCCATCTTGGGTGGCTGCCAGAATCCAGCTCCAGCAGCCAGGGATCCAACCTGAAAAGATGGACAGTGTCAGCAATGATGTAGCATCTGACTTATAGTATGGAGCAACATCGGTGGATGATGACGTAGTTTCTGACTCATAGCACGAGACTACATCCGGTGGACAATGATGCAGCCTCTGACTCATAGTATGGGACTACATCTTGATGTAGCTTCTGACTGGAAGTATGGGACTACATGTTTATTTCAAGCTTCAGGTTCTCTTTTATACTTTGACAAAAGCATTACATCAGAGGTTTGACACTCCCAGTTTCCCCCACCCAGATTTATCTTTGTTGCTCTACAAACAGAGTTCCTGCTTCAGCTGATTCTCTCATAATTGGCTTAACTATCTATTATCTTCTTTCTCTTATGTGTCCTATACTTAACTCGTGATTACATTGTAACTCATGCCACATTCCTCAGTTTATTTCTTATTTTTCTAGATCCTGTTGCCCCTAGCATCTTAAGATCATTATCTCCTAAAAAGACTTTTAGCTATTCTTAATTAATCCTAAACCCTAAACTCAGCAAACTTCTTTTGCCATAAACATTCCCCTCACAAACAGGTCTCAGATAATAATCCTTCCCGTAGCCTCAAGCTGCAGCCTACATGCTCATCCTGGGACATTCTTTATAAGGATCCTTGAACAAATGTCAATGGTTATTTAATAGATTGTTTTCTGGGCACAACTGTAGAAGGCTTTGTGCTTTCTCATGCTTCTCTCAAGGACCTTAACATTCTTCCCAGCCAATTCAACCAAAGAAAGGAAGGAACAAGTCTGAATCACAAGGTCTAACTCCTTCATCCTGGGACCATACCTGCATGATGAGGAGAGAGGGTTGGGGCCGTGCCTCCATTTTGTCAGTAATGCCTAACGCAGTTCCCAACAGGTGGCCCTGCATGCCATAGCTCATAGTTTCTTTGAGTTAGACAAGGCTGTGGTCCATGTTATTAATTTGGTCAGTTTTCTGTGATTTTTATTTTCATTCTGTCTGCCCTCTGATTAATAAAGATAAGAGATTTATGGAAGCTTCCTGATGGGATAGACTGACTTGGGGGAACTTGGGTGTTTTTCTGACGTGTTGGACCATGGTCAGTAAATCTCTATTCCAAATTTTTGTTGATGGGTGATCCCGTATTCCCTCCGTGTTTTTTGGCCTGATGTCAAACTATTGACCAAAGCCTCCACTGAAGAGTCTTGAAAACTCACAGGTAAGTCTGACTCAGTCTCTTGTGGGGACATTGCTCCTTTCTCCTGGTTCCTGGTGCATCAAGGTTGTTGTTCTTGTTATTGTTGTTTTGAGCCCTCCA
The DNA here is from genome assembly GCF_016772045.2 of Ovis aries. NCBI lineage: Eukaryota > Metazoa > Chordata > Mammalia > Artiodactyla > Bovidae > Ovis > Ovis aries. Next base: position 7,919,234 of record NC_056062.1, read on the forward strand.
AGAGTCTTTTTCCCTAGTCCTGTGTAAATTCTGTGATCAAATCCCAGTGGCCTCCAAAGTTAAATTCCCTGGGCTTCTCAGTTCCTTTGCTGAATCTGCAGGTTGGGAAATCTGTTTTTGGTCCTAGAACTTTCTTAACAGTGTGAGAATTTCTTTGGTATAATTGTTCTGTAGTTTGTGGGTTGTCTGCTATCTCTATGCAAGGCTAATCACAACTTCCTCTAAGAGGGCTTATGCCACACACTGTGTGATCAAGATCTGTTGCAGCCAGAGCCCTTGTCTCTGTGGCTGGCCACTGCTGAGACATGCTTCCACAGAAGACATTCAGATACTCAAAGACAGGTATGGTTCAGTCTCTTTGGGGCCTCTGAGTCGTGGTGAGCACAAGCTTTGGTTTTAGTCCTCTGAGTGTCTCTGAAAGGTATGAGGTTTGATTCTAAACACAAGTTTCCCCCCTCCTACCATCTTCTTGGGGCTTCTCCTTTGCCCTTGTATGGGGATATCTATTTTTGGTTGAATCCAACATTCTTCTCTTGATGGTTGTTCAGCAGCAAGTTGCAAATTTGGAGTTCTCACAAAAGAAGATGAGCCCATGTCCTTCTATTCTGCCAGTTGTTTTAAATTCCTAGTCTGATAATTTCAACATCCCTACTATGTCTGATTCTAATGTCTTAATTTTATTTTTTTTATTTTTTTAATTTATTTTAATTAATTTTTTTGTTGTTTTTTTTTTTATTTTTTTAAATTTTAAAACCTTTAATTCTTACATGCATTCCCAAACATGAACCCCCTCCCACCTCCCTCCCCATAACATCTCTCTGGGTCATCCCCATGCACCAGCCCCAAGCATGCTGTATCCTGCGTCAGACATAGACTGGCGATTCAATTCTTACATGATAGTATACATATATATATGTATATGTATATATATATATATTTTTTTTTTTTTCCTGGTAGTCAGACATCTTGTACCAGCTACCAGAAATTGCTATGAATAGATCTTTAATAACAGGGTGGTGAGATGTGGGCGAAAAGAAGATATAGTCCTGTAGTTGGATTCCATCTTTTACTGAGCCTGTGCCTCTAAACTGAGAACTTCTTAAGTATTTCTTAGATTTTTTTTTTCTCTGTAGGAAGGACACAACAGATAGAGTGGCTGAAGTTAAGTATTCCCTAAGCACGAGCGGCTGCAACCGGTGCAGTAAGCGCGGCTGAGAGGACTTACCCAAGTCCGTGGTCAGGGGCAGCAGCCAAGAGTGTCAGACTTTGATGGTGCAGGAATGGCCGGGAGGAGCTACCCCGCATCCAAGGCCAGGGGCTGCAGTTGAGAGGAGCTACCCCAAATTCAAGGTCACTGGTGGCCGGGAGAAGACACCCCGCATCCGAGGTCAGGGGTGGCGGCTGAAAGGAGCTACCCAAGGAGCAGTGGCTGCCTGGGCACAGGAGTGCCCAGAGGAGCTATCTGACATTGAAGGTCAGGAAGGGCAGTGGTAAGGAGATACCGCTCGTCCAAGGTAAGGAGCAGTGGCTGTGCTTTGCTGGAGCATCCGTGAAGAGATACCCCAAGCCCAAGGTAAGAAAAACCCAAGTAAGATGGTAGGTGTTGCAAGAGGGCATCAGAGAGCAGACACACTGAAACAATACTCACAGAAAACTAGTCAAACTAATCACAGTAGGACCACAGCCTTGTCTAACTCAATGAAACCATGCCATGCCCAAGGGGCAACCCAAGATGGGGAGGTCATGGTGGAGAGGTCTGACAGAATGTGGCCCACTGGAGAAGGGAATGGCAAACCACTTCAGTATTCTTGCCTTGAGAACCCCATGAACAGTATGAGAAGGCAAAATGATAGGATACTGAAAGAGAAACTCTCCAGGTCAGTAGGTGCCCACTATGCTACTGAAGATCAGTGGAGAAATAACTCCAGAAAGAATGAAGGGATGGAGCCAAAACAAAAACAATACCCAACTGTGGATGTGACTGGTGATAGAAGCAAGGTCCAATGCCGTAAAGAGCAGTATTGCACAGGAACCTGGAATGTCAGGTCCATGAATCAAGGCAAATTGGAAGTGGTCAAACAAGAGATGGCAAGAGTGAACGTTGACATTCTAGGAATCAGCAAACTAAAATGGACTGGAATGGGTGAATTTAACTCAGATGACCATTATATCTACTACTGCGGGCAAGAATCCCTCTGAAGAAATGGAGTAGCCATCATGGTCAAGAAAAGAGTCTGAAATGCAGTACTTGGATGCAATCTCAAGAACGACAGAATGATCTCTGTTCGTTTCCAAGGCAAGCCATTCAATATCACAGTTATCCAAGTCTATGCCCCAACCAGTAATGCTGAAGAAGCTGAAATTGAAACATTCAATGGAGACCTACAAGACCTTCTAGAACTAACACTCCAAAAAGATGCTTTTTTCATTATAGGAGACTGGAATGCAAAACTAGGAAGCCAAGAAACACCTGGAGTAACAGACTAATTTGGCCATGGAATGTGGAATGAAGCAGGGCAAACACTAATAGAGTTTTGCCAAGAAAATGCACTGGTCATAGCAAACACTGTCTTCCAACAACACAAGAGAAGACTCTACACATGGACATCACCAGATGGTCAACACCAAAATCAGATTGATTATACTATTTGCAGCCAAAGATAGAGAAGCTCTACACAGTCAACAAAAACAAGACAGGAGCTGACTATAGCTCAGATCATGAACTCTTTATTACCAAATTCAGACTCAAATTAAAGAAAGTAGGGAAAACCGCTAGACCATTCCGGTATGACCTCAATCAAATCCCTTATGATTATACAGCGGAAGTGAGAAATAGATTTAAGGGACTAGACCTTATAGATAGAGTGCCTGATGAACTATGGAATGAGGTTTGTGACATTGTACAGGAGACCGGGATCAAGACCATCCCCATGGAAAAGAAATGCAAAAAGCAAAATGGCTGTCTGGGAGGCCTTACAAATAGCTATGAAAAGAAGAGAGGCAAAAAGCCAAGGAGAAAAGGAACGATATAAGCATCTGAATGCAGAGTTCCAGAGAATAGCAAGAAGAGATAAGAAAGCCTTCTTCAGAAATCAGTGCAAAGAAATAGAGGAAAAGAACAGAATGGGAAAGACAAGAGATCTCTTCAAGAAAATTAGAGCTACCAAGGGAACATTTCATGCAAAGATGGGCTCAATAAAGGACAGAAATGGTATGGACCTAGCAGAAGCAGAAGATATTAAGAAGAGGTGGCAAAAAATACACAGAAGAACTGTACAAAAAGATCTTCATGATCCAGATAATCATGATGGTGCGATCACTCATCTAGAGAATGTGAAGTCAAGTGGGCCCTTGAAAGCACCACTACGAGCAAAGCTAGTGGAGGTGATGGAATTCCAGTTGAGCTGGAAAGAATACACGGAAGAACTGTACAAAAAAAGATCTTCATGACCCAGATAATCATGATGATGTGATCACTAATCGAGAGCCAGACATCCTGGAATATGAAGTCAAGTGGGCTTTAGAAAGCATCACTATGCACAAAGCTAGTGGAGGTGATGGAATTCCAGTTGAGCTGTTTCAAATCCTGAAAGATGATGCTATGAAAGTGCTGCACTCAATATGCCAGCAAATTTGGGAAATTCAGCAGTGGCCACAGGACTGGAAAAGTTCAGTTTTCATTCCAATTCCAAAGAAAGGCAATGCCAAGGAATGCTCAAATGAATGCACAATTGCACTCATCTCACATGCTAGTAATATAATGCTCAAAATTCTCCAAGCCAGGCTTCAGCAAGATGCGAACCATGAACTTCCTGATGTTCAAACTGGTTTTAGAAAAGGTAGAGGAACCAGAGATCAAATTGCCAACATCTGGTGGATCATGGAAAAAGCAAGAGAGTTCCAGAAAAACATCTATTTCTGCTTCATTGACTATGCAAAATCCTTTGTGTGGATTACAATGAACTGTGGAAAATTCTGAAAGAGATGGAAATACCAGACCACCTGACCTGCCTCTTGAGAAACCTATATGCTGGTCAGGAAGCAACAGTTAGAACAGGACATGGAACAATAGACTGATTCCAAATAGGAAAAGGAGCACGTCAAGGCTGTATATTGTCACCCTGCTTATTTAACTTATATGCAGAGTACATCATGAGAAATGTTCGACTGGAAGAAACACAAGCTGGAATCAAGATTGCCAGGAGAAATATCAATAACTTCATATATGCAGATGACACCACCCTTATGGCAGAAAGTGAAGAAGAACTAAAATGCCTCTTGATGAAAGTGCAAGAGGAGAGTGAAAAATTTGGCTTAAAGCTCAACATTCAGAAAACGAAGATCATGGCATCCGGTCCCATCACACTTCATGGGAAAAGTGGAAACAGTCGAAACAGTGTCAGACTTTTTTTGGGGGAGCTCCAAAATCACTGCAGATGGTGACTGCAGCCATGTAATTAAAAGATGCTTACTCCTTGGAAGAAAAGTTATGACCAATCTAGATAGGATATTCAAAAGCAGAGACATTACTTTGCTGACTAAGGTTCGTCTAGTGAAGGCTATGGTTTCTCCTGTGGTCATGTATGGATGTGAGATTTGGACTGTGAAGAAGGCAGAGTGCCAAAGAATTGATGCTTTTGAACTGTGGTGTTGAGAAAACACTTAAGAGTCCCTTGGACAGCAAGGAGGTCCAACTAGTCCATTCTAAAGGTGATCAGCCCTGGGATTTCTTTGGAAGAAATGATGCTAAAGCTGAAACTCCAGTACTTTGGCCACCTCATGCGAAGAGCTGACTCATTGGGAAAGACTCTAATGCTGGGAGGGATTGGGGGCAGGAGGAGAAGGGGGCGACCGAGGATGAGATGGCTGGATGGCATCACTGACTCAATGGACATGAGTCTGAGTGAACTCCGGGAGTTGATGATGGACAGGGAGGCCTGGCGTGCTGTGATTCATGGGGTCACAAAGAGTCGGACATGACTTAGTGACTGAGCTGGACTGAATTGAACCGCTCTGGTTATTTACACTCTGATAATCCCTAAGGGATAATAAGGGCTCTGGTCCATCTAGCTTTCCTGAGGTCAATTATTAAGAAGATTTTAGCAGTTTGTCATATTTCATAATGGTTCCTCTTCCTTCTTCCTGTGTGACAGAATTTTTCTCCTGTATTTACTTGGAAAATCTGGTTGAGTTCTGGAGGTAAATCGCATGATATTCAATCCTCAATTGTTGCTGATGTCCTTTTTTCCCTGACTCTAATGAATAACTACTAAACATTTACACATATGCTTACTTGTTACTGTGCCTCCCTGGTGACTCAGATGGCAAAGATTCTGCCTACAATGTGTGAAACCCAGGTTTGATCTCTGAGTTGGGAAGATTTCCTGGAAAAGGGAATAGCAACCTACTTCAGTATCTTTGTCTGGATAATTCCACTGGCAGGCTGCAGTCCGTGGGTCACATTGAGTCAGACAAGATGGAGCAACTAACGCCTTTTCACTTTCACTTTCTGTAGAAATGAGGTAAACATGTATAAAATTTAGAAACTTAAAGATATTTAGTCATTAAAAGTTTTACTAAAAATTTAGATTTGTTAGAATAATACTTTTGGTAAGTTCAACTGTATCTGATATAAATTTTGGGGCTTTATGCTGCAGTTATTGTTTGTGGATGTGTCTTCTTCCTTTGGTTATAGTAAACCTATATATTTTTTTCACTTTATTATTTTCTTCAGTGAATTAACATCTGACTGTGCTGATCTCTACACTTTATATTTGCTTTCTATTACTTTATTTCTTGCTCTTATATGTATTATTTCTTCAATAATACTTGTGTTAATTCTAAAGTTAGTTGCTTTATTCATTAATTTTTGTATGCAAAATTTATAATATAAAGCATTTGGCTGCATCCCATGAGTGGGCTAAATTAATGCAACCACTTTCCTCCCATAAATTCTAATTTATTTCTAACTGTGAACTAGTAGTTTTACTCTTAAATATATATCTTAAAGAAATATTTGAACACAAGCACTAAAAAAGATTTTAAATAGTATCCAAAAATAATTGTTATTAATTATCAATGTGTGTATGTCTCTCTTTATATATTTTACAAAGTTATATATATGATATATGAGAGAGAGAGAGAGAGAGGTTTTTTAAAAGGAATTGGTTTGCACAGTTACAGAAGCTACAACATCCAAAATCTACAGTGTGAGCTTGCAGGCTGGATACCCAGGGAAGAACCAATATTGTGGTTCAAGACCAAAGACTACTGTTTTTAACTACCTCTTGTTAGGATGAGGTCAGTAATTGATTCTTTTCAGGCCTTCAACTGACTGGAGTTACCCACACTAGGGAGGGTGAACAGTTTCACTTATAGTGCACTAATTTAGATGTTAAACTTACATTCATACACCTTCACAGAAACGTCCAGCATAATATTTGATCTGGGCACCATGGCTCAGTAAAACTGATACGTAAAATTTATCACCATACAAAAGATAGAAGGGAGAATGTATCCACTTATTATCACTTCTAATGACCTTCTAAAAGACACTGTACTTCCTGTCTTTAAAACTTTGAAAGCTACAGGTGTGTATACTCTGATTCATATGAATTGGTCCACTTTTGCCAAGTGTCATAGCTAGAACCTCAGTGAATTATGAACTATGGCTTCTTCCTGGTATTTTTGGCTGGCAGTACCAAAGACAGAGGCAGAAACAAGTCGTTATCATACCATGACTGTCTTCAGCCATCAACAGAGATGCTACTAAACAAGAAAGGAATAATTTGTGTGGGACCCAGAAAAAAAGGCATCTAATTAGGTGCATCTTGATAATTTCTTACTCCATGGTGTGTTTCACAAGCTTATTAAACACAACTTCAAAGAGCAAGCTGGCATAGGTTTAAATCACTGGAGATGAGGATTTAGGTTATATCATCAGTTAAAACCATGTCATGGGAGGGCAAGGGAAGCATAGAATAAATACTAGGAAGGAGAGATGAGGAATAGCAATTGCAGCATTGAGTTGAGGTTTATTTTATAGGATAAAACTCTAGTCTGTGCAGTTCACATCTTGCTTCTAAGAAATCCATTTAAGGAAAGATCTCTCAAACTCCAAGAAGACCTGTCTTTGTATATCAGTTCAACTCAGTCACTCAGTTGTGTCTGACTCTTTGCAATCTCATGAACTGTAGCACACAAGGCCTCTCTGTCCACCACTAACTCCCAGAGTTTACTTAAACTCATGTCCCTTGAGTCGGTGATGCCATCCAAACATCTGATCCTCTGTCTTCCCCTTCTCTTCCACCTTCGATCTTTCCCAGCATCAGGTTTTTTCAAATGAGTCAGTTCTTCACATTAGGTGGCCGAAGTATTGGAGTTCCAGCTTTAGCATCAGATCTTCCAATGAATATTTAGGACTGATTTCCTTTAGCATGGACTGGTTGGATCTCCTTGCTGTCCAAGGGACTCTCACATGTCTCTTCCAACACCACAGTTCAAAAGCATCAATTCTTCAGTGCTCAGCTTTCTTCATAGTCCAACTCTCATATTCATACATGATTATTAGAAAGACATAGCTTTGATTAGACAGAACTTTGTTGGCAAAGTAATGTCTCTGCTTTTTAATATGCTGTCTAGGTTGTTAATAACTTTTCTTCCAAAGGAGTAAGCAGTTTGTGTTTGTGTGTGTGTGTGTGTGTGTGTGTGTGTGTGTGTGTGTGTGTGTGTTTTAAATTTCATGGCTGCATTCACATCTGGAGTGATTTTGGAGACCCCCAAAATAAAGTCTGTCACTATTTCCATTTTTTCCCCATCTAGTTGCCATGAAGTGATAGGACCAGATGCCATGATTTACTTTTATGAATGTTGAGTTTTAAGCCAACTTTTTCACTCTCCTCTTTAACTCTCATAAAGAGGCTCTTTAGTTCTTTGCTTTCTGCCATAAGGGTGGTGTCATCTGCATTGATGAGGTTATTAATATTTCTCCCAGCAATCCTGATTAGAGCTTGTGCTTCATCCAGCTCAGCATTTCTCATGAGGTACTCTGCATATAAGTTAAATAAGCAGGGTGACAATATACAGCCTTGACGTACTCCTTTCCTGATTTGGAACCAGTCTGTTGTTCCATGTCCAGTTCTAACTGTTGCTTCCTGACCTGCATACAGATTTTTCAGGAGGCAGGTCAAGTGGTCTGATATTCCCATCTCTTTCAGAATTTTCCACAGTTTGTTGTGATCCACAGAGTCAAAGACTTGGGCAGAGTCAATAAATTAGAAACAGATGTTTTTTCTGGAACTCTCTTGCTTTTCTGATGATCCAACAGCTGTTGCTATTTTGATCTCTTTATGTATAAATGCATATATATAAAGGAGAGTCCTTCTATACAACAGTAGTGCAGCAGAGTGGATGATGTGCTTCTTACTTTCTCCACTAAGGAAGGATGTTTTGCCAGTTGTAAGTAGTGTGGTCAGCAGAAAGCATATACCTGTCAGCTCTTTCAGGTACTGCTTCAGAGAGCTAGCCCATCCAGATCATGTCTTTGTAGGGATGTCCACATTCTGAGACTGAACAAGGTGGAGGCTTAATAGGCTGAGTATTTTAGACTAAGAGCAGATGACCCTGAAGAATAATTCTTTTCTGGAGCTTTCTGCCAGGTTGTCTGAGGTTTCAATCAGGCTGCATAACAATTTCATTTCTTTCTTTGTGCAAGTTGCTTTCCCCATCTTCTACAACATCTTCTCACTGAAATCTGAATGGTGGACATAAATTATAAATGAGGGTATAAAACATAGCATAGGAAAATTTATACACAACAGAAATAGATGCATTTGTTAAAACTTGCAATAAAACATACATCATTGAAGTATTTTGAAGACGATACTATTAATATGGCTTGAAAACATCTCATCTGATAATAAAATTCTTTTAAAAATTGAATTAAAGGTTTAATTGTCATCAAAGTTTTGGACTTTATAATTAGTTCTAACATTAATTTTGAGGGGAGAATGATAATCAGCAAAATTTTCAAGATTAGACTGAAGCACATCAGTAGTATTCTATGACAAGTTTTACATGGACAGTTCATGACAAAACATGATATCTCCCTTATTTATGATATCTCCCTTATTTTTACATAGAATGTGCATAATGAAACTACAATTCTGGATTTCTTGGAGAACATGTACAGGCAGGCACATGCACGTGTGAGCACACACTCACATCTTTTAATATTGAAACTACCGTGTAGCACTTGACATCTAAAAACTTAAGCTAGATCATCATGAATGTGTGTCAGAATAAAAGGTAGTCACAGTTGTGAAACTAAATAGCTCCAACTTGGAGTGGAAAGAGAGTTGAGAATTACAGAGGTCGATTTGGATAGCTATCCATCATGTGCTGATAATAGAATCCATTGTCATATAATTGTGTGCCATCTGTCATACAAATGCATCAGAATAGTTTGTATATGTACGAAATATCTTCTTTCTTCCTAAAATACATATTTGTTGAATTTCTACCACCAAATAAATAGTCAATGCTTAATTTGAATTAAAAAAATAAATCAAATTCAGTTTTCCTGCCTTGTGACTATAATCCACAAATGACTCCTGAGGACAAACTATTTTCAGCTCCATAGGGAACTTGCCCCCTGAAAGACTTGTAACTTCTCAGCTTTCATTATTTCAATCTAGGGACATAATTGTGTTTCTTTTGTATCCCTTAAAAATCTTTAAAAACAAAATCTTGTGCCCATAATTTCTCTTGAGAATATAATATAGTTGTATTGTGTAAAAGATCCACAACTGAGTGTAGTTTTCACTTTGGCTCCATCTCTTCATTCTTTCCCGAGTTATTTCTCCACTCTTCTCTAGTAGTATATGGGACACCTGGGGAGTTAATCTTTCAGTATCACATCTTGTTGCCTTTTTTTTTTTTTTTCTTTTAATGCCTGCCATAGGGTTCCCAAGGCAAGGATACTGACGTGGTTTGCTATTCCCTTCTCCAGTAGACTACATTCTGCCAGAACTCTCCACTATGACCCATCAATCTTTGGTAACCCTACATGGCATGGCTTATTGTTTCATTGAGTTAGACATGGGTATGGCCCATGTGATCAGTTTGGTTAGTCTTCTTATCTGGGTCCAATTTTGATCAACATCCTTTCATAAGTGCAACCCTTGTCATACAGGTGGTCAAGACAAGTGCCCATCACTGGTCCCATAGTAGTTCCCACCCTGTAGATGCCTCATCTCCTGGCAGATCAGCAGCAGCAGCACAAGCTATTTCCATCACCATGGAGCTGGAAGGAGCATCAGTAGTGGATGAAGACCTGAGTCGGCTGGACTATATAACAGTTGCCATCTCCTGGCCAGATTTCCTGGTGATCTAAGGACTTCCTTTTGGGGGTCTCTGGATTGCCCTGCCTACTGTGCAGGCTCGTTCCTCTCTTCATCTTGAGTGGCACACAGATCTGGTGCAGAACACGATCCAGAGCTGTTGGGTGGTTGGGGACACCATCATTATCAGCACATGCATTCTGGTTTCTAGGTCCATTTCAGGCTCTAGGTCTGCCTGAATCTGTTGCACATCATGTGGAGACACTGATGACCTGCTGTGCTAGTGTTGGAAGAGTTGCTTCAAGCCTTGGCTAATCGCATTAATGCTATTTTGCCAGTCTCCAAAGCATTGTGGATCATTTTAGACAGCTTTTTTTCTGATTCTCTTTGCTGTCTGGCTTCTGCATCTTGGGATTTGTCTCCAGGATCAGGGACCTCAAATCACTATTCACTTCTCAAAGCCTCCTCAGTAGATTTAGTACACTTATTCTCAAACTCAAGTTTGCTTTAACACACCAAGACTGTCAAATTAGGTAGACATTGCTTTGACAGTAACTACACCAGCAGCTGTGAGAGGAAATCTTCATGCCTATCTTTATCACTGTTCCTCAAGCACTTATCAGATGTTTTGGAATCCTTTTAGGGAAAGCTGATCAGTTACCTTCAAAATTGCCAAGGCCATTAAAAACAAGGGAAGTTTGACATATTGCCTCTATTTTGGACATATTGCCTTAACCAAGAGGAGCTATGGAGACATGACTACTAAACATAATGCGCCATCCTGAAATTTTGAACTATGTTGTTGGAGAACATTCTTGAGAGTTGACTCATATCCAAGATGGAAGGCAGGAGGAAAAGGGGACAACAGACGATGAGATGGTTGAATGGCATTACTGAGTCGATGGACATGAGTTTGAGCAAGCTCCAGGAGTTGGTGATAGACAGGGAAACCTGGTGTGCTGCAGTCCATTAGGTTGTGAAGAGTCAGACCTGACTGAGCAACTGACCTGATGTCCATTGAGTCAGTGATGTCATCCAATGAACTCAGCCTCCTTTCTCCATCCGTTGCCCCTTCCTCTTCTTGTCTTCAAACTTTCCCAGCATTTGGGTCTTTTCCAATAAGTCAGCTCTTTGCGTCAGGTGACCAAAGTATTGGAGCTTCAATGCCAGCCTTTCCAATGAATATTCAGGGTTTATTTCTTTTAGAATTGACGGGTTTGATCTCCTTGCTGTCCAAGTGATTCTCAAGAGTCTTCTCCAGCACCACAGTTCAAAAGCATCAATTCTTCAGTGCTCTGCCTTCTTTATGGTCTAACTCTCACATCCATACATAACTACGGGAGAAATGCTAGCTTTGACTACACGGACTTTTTAAAATATTACATTAGTTAAATTAATTTAATATATTACATATATTTGTTTCCCTACCTCTAATGTACTATAGAAAAGGGACCTGCTTACATTTGCACTTTTTTACTTCAACAAATTGCTGCCCAGGGTCTCTTCATTTCTAAAGATTATTCCATTTATATTGCAGTTACTTGTTCAAAATAAATCATTAATAAGAACCACTTTATTTTTCCTCAAAGTGAATGAGGAATAAGGGAGGAATTTTACCAGAGAAGGCAAAATCAAATTCTTCTCTGATTTCTTAAATTAAAATGATAGGCTCTGTGTGTGCTTCTTCATGGAATTGTTAGTTTGAAAGGGAAATTTTCTTTGATGTGATGCTAAGTACCATAATAAAATCTTCTTACAGGGTTGTCATGGCAACATTCATGCATCATTTGTCCTGCTCACATTTAAATTTTTTTCCCAATATCTTCCATATATATATATTTTAAGGTTTATATAACCTGTGCTACATTTGGGCAAGATTCATCAAGTGTAGATTACAACTAAATTCAATAGTTAAATTAATTGATTCGCAAACATGTATGCATATGAATTTACTGGGTTCATGTAGATAAATTTGAGGAAAAAAAGCAATTAGCACAGCATACTTTATAATGAGGTGGCAAAATTTTAAACATATGTATGTTTCATTGGTTTAATTCACTTCTGTTATGGTAAATTCATTTCCATACAGTTAAATAGGAAACTTAAGTCCACAGGGACTTCAGAGGTTAAAGCGTCTGCCTGGAATACGGGAGACCTGGGTTCCATCCCTGGCTAGGGAAGATCCCCTGGAGAAGGAAATGGCAACCCACTCCAATACTCTTGCCTGGAGAATCCCATGGAGGGAGGAGTCTGGTAGGCTACAGTCCATGGGGTCGCAAAGAGTTGGACATGACTGAGCGACCTCACTTCACTTCACTTCACTTCAAGTAGGAAAAATGATTTCTGCCAGGAGAGACTGCTTACAAGTAAATCAGGGCAACCTTGCTGCTGCTTCTATAACTATTCTTATGTAAACTACCACCATTACTACTATAAATATATAAGCTATTTAATGTTTACTGTATGTGATGTATATGTGTTAAGCATCTTACATGTCCTTGTTTTATCAGTAAAGTTACTCTGTGTGATAAACATTGCCAACTATATATATATATATATATATATATATATATATATATATATATAGTTTCAAGGTTAAAGTTCCTGCCAAATTTGAAATACAAAACAAGCTTAAATTCCAAAATATATGCTTTTAACATAGTGTTACACTTCCTTTTCAGACAATTACTTGTGGAAATTTATTATGAAAGAAAGCAGGAATTGAGTTGGAAGCCAAGAGATTCATACTTCTCTCAGAAATGCTATTAACAAAAAGAGAAAAAAGAAAATGCCATGTCCAATTGAAGAAGCTGTGCCTTAAATATTTTATTAGGTCATATTTTGAGTCATGAGAATATTAAATAACATAAAGTATATATAGCATATAAGTAATTTCAACTTGTATACTGAAAATTTCCTTGATGCAGAATGTAATGTTAATTTTTGTTTGAACAAAAAATAATCATGTCTAGGATTCAAAAAGTGCATGTGTCACAAAATCATTTTCCCCTCAATGTCATTCTGTCTTAACCTGATCCTTCTGGTCACAAGAGACTTCTCGCTTCTCTTTGTTTCTCTATGGAATATATTTCACTTTCTAACATACCTAGTTCCTTCAGAGAACACTGTAATGTTCTACCTAATATGTTCTTCAAGTAGAGTAAGATACTCATTGCCTAGCTACTAGGAATTTTAGCTGCATATTGATTATGATTTCCAATGTCATGAGAAATGCTTTGGTCAAAGCTAAGCCTAAAGATACATCCCCACTCAGCAATTAAACAATGTTCAATGATATAGAAATTCAAAGGCAGGAAGGCTTACGTCTATCTGGAACAACTCTGAGTGGCATCCCTAACTCCAAAGCATTCTATGTGATTGCCTGAGCCTCATGTGTGACCAATTACAGCACTTCACACTATTGCTCTCCACAAGCATTCATCATTATATATTCTCCTAGAGGACTGTCCAACAAACTTCTACATGAAATATTTTATCTTAGAGTAGGAGATTTTTATATAAATATAGCTATGGAGCAGGTAAACTCATTTGTTTTCCCTTGACATTGTAAAGAAATTTACTATTCTTCTCGATTCATGTATGCAGCCAGAAACACTAGGATCTAACCTAGACCATCCAACAAGTAACCACTGAATGATACAGGTTATCACAGGCAAATAAGTCAGAGATCAGTATCATCTACAGTATCATCTACAAGTATGTTCATGATCGTCAGCCTGCCACAACAGAAGGGCTCACATATGGGTCACCATAGAGAATATATCTCAGGTCACAAAAAGGGAGTGTGCTCTTGAGATGCATAGGATACTTCCTACACAAAGCTACTTCCCCGAAATTGGGGAATAACAGCAATTCACCTAATATTTAGAAATAAACATAGAGTACTAGACAGAATGGGAGACAGGTAAACATATTGCAAGAGAAGGAATAACACAAGACCACAAAAGAAAAACTAAATGGAGATAAGAAATCTACTATAGGAGGGGTTCAAGGTAATAATCATAAAGGTAATAATCATCATACTTGAGAGGAGAATAGATGAACATATTTGCTTATCAAAGAATTAGAAAATATAAAAAGAAGAATAAAACAGAGCTGAAGATTAAGATAAATAAAATGAAAAAACAATGTGTTAGAAGGAATCAACAAAGTGTTAGATGATATGGAGAAATAGATCAGTGAACTGGAAAATAAAGTGTTGGTGGAGTGTATAATTTCCTCTGTTCTGTCTTACTGCAGCAAAAAATTTGAAGCAATAGGTGGACCAGTGTTACAGCTCAGTTTTACTTGACAATCAAAGGAAAATACATTATCAAGGCATGAGGGTGGGCTGACCCAAAAGATGTGAAGAGAAAAGAGAAAAAGCTCAATTTTGGCTCCTCTTTTAATATGTCTTTTCTTCTCCTCCTTTGCCTGCCCTATGTAAATTGGGCTAGCCAGGAGGGCTTTTTGTTTTCACTCCAGTCCTTGGACCATCGTTTGTTCTATTTCTTTGGGTTTGTCCCTCCTTTTTCTTTTAGACACCACAATTCTGGACTCCTTTTCCTATTCTAACTACCTAATATTCCCCCCTCAAGAGATGAGAAGCCCAATTACTTGGAAATAGGGGTGTTGAGGTCTCTCCGGCTACTTTCTGCTCAATTGGGACAGAAAGGGGCATAGGGCCTGCCCCATTTGTTAGTCTCAAGCCTCAGAGTCTTTATAGCAGTGTCCATCTAAGGGTGAGTGATATTTTCCATGGGTCAGGTCTAGTTTTATATATTCTTCTTGAACTGAAAATGCATGTTGTACCTTGTTGACCTGGGCAGAGACAAAATGGGTTAGACAATTGATAATGCATGGAACCATCATAAGTGGCATCAATATGGTGATAACAGGGATTAGTACGGGCACTCAGTTGAGTTGCTAAGTCATGTGACCCCGTGAATCACAGCACACCAGGCCTCCTTGTCCATCACCAAATCCCAGAGTTCACTCAAACTCATGCCCATCAAGTCAGTGATGCCATCCAACCATCTCATCCTCTGTTGTCTCCTTCTCCTCCTGCCCTCAATCCCTCCCTGTATCAGGGTCTTTAGCCAATTCCAAATTTCCCCTAGCCAGGAGAAGGATCCCCCAAAGAGAGACAGTAGCCACCCGAGAAAACTCCAACTTGTTCTTTGAGATCCTGTAGGATCTAAATGCTTTTATTGAGGACTGTGAGACTTTCTTTACCTTAGCTGGAGGTATTTGCCCAGCAAAACAAACAAACAAACAAACAAACAAACAAAGTCTCATTAAAGGTGGCCCAAGTATCCTTCTTCAGGGAACAGGAGATCTCTTTCTTGTCTGTTTTGGAGTACAACTCCTGCCAAGCTGTGTTGGCCCTTTAAAGCTATCCTGAGAAATTTTATCCCAATAAACTTAATTTTGAGGGTGATAGAATGGCACTCATTTGTAGTCCTGAATAGGTATCTGAGATCTCCCAGGGGCATGTATTGAGCATCCTCTTCTTTTTTCTTCCATGGCTTGACATGTGAGTAGTGATTCCAGGTGTTGTGTCCTGATACCTTGACTGCTGTGGGGTTAGAAAGTCTTACAGGGTAGGGGCCCTCCCCTGTGGGCTGGAGTTGAACCTTTGGGGACCCATATTTCCAGATTTAATAAGGACTTTATTTTTTTAATTTTAATTGGAGGCTAATTACTTAACAATATTTTAGTGTTTTTTTGCCATACATTGACATGAGGCAGCTGTGGGTGTACATGTGTTCCCCATTCTGACCCCCCTCCCACCTCTATCCCCATCCCATTCCTCAGTGCCATCCCAGTGCACCAGCCCTGAGCACCCTGTCTCATGCATCAAACCTGGGATACTTATCTATTTCACATATGATAATATAAATGTTTTAATACTATCTAAAATCATCCCACCCTCACCTTCTTGCACAGAGTCCAAAAGTCTGTTCTTTACATCTGTGTCTCTTTTGCTGTCTCGCATATAGGGTCATAGTTACCATCTTTCTAAACTTCATGTATATGTGTTAATATACTGTATTGGTGATTTTCTTTCAGACTCAGTATAATAGGCTCCAGTTTCATCCATCTCATTAGAACTTATTCAAATGAATTATTTTCAATACCTGAGAAATATTCCATTGTGTATATGTACCACAGTTTTCTTATCCATTGGTCTGCCAATGGACATCTAGGTTGCTTCCATGTCTTGCCTATTGTAAACAGTGCTGTGATGAACACTGGGGTACACGTGTTTCTTTCAATTATGGTGTACTCAGTGTGTATGGCCAGCAGTGGGATTGCTGGGTTGTATGGCAGGTCTATTTCCAGTTTTTTTAAGGAATCTCCACACTGATTTCCATAGTGGCTGTACTAGCTTGCATTCCCACCAACAGTGTAAGAGGGTTCCCTTTTCTCCACACCCTCTCCAGCATTTATTGCTTGTAGACATTTTGATAGCAGCCATTCTGACTGGTGTGAGATGGTACCTCATTGTGGTTTGATTTGCATTTCTCTGATAATGAGTGATGTTGAGCAGTTTCTTTCATGTGTCTATTAGCCATCTGTATATCTTCTTTGGAGAAATGTCTGTTTAGTTCTTTGGTCCATTTTTTTTGAATGGGTTGTTTATTTTTCTGGAATTCAGCTGCAAAAGCTACTTGTATATTTTTCAGATTAATTCATTGTCAGTTGCTTTGTTTGCTATTATTTTCTCCCATTCTGAAGGCTGTCTTTGAAAAAAAGCTTTCAAGTTTAATTAGGTCCCGTTTGTTTATTTTTGCTTTTATTTCTATTACTCTGGGAGGTGGTTCATAGAGGATCCTGCTGTGATTTATGTCAGAGTGTTTTTCCTATGTTTTCCTCTAGGAGTTTTATAGTTTCTAGTCTTACATTTAGATCTCTAATCCATTTTTAGTTTATTTTTGTGCATGGTGTTAAAAAATGTTCTAATTTCATTATTTTACAAGTGGTTGACCAGTTTTCCCAGCACCACTTGTTAAAGAGATTGTCTTTTCTCCATTGTATATTTTTGCCTCCTTTGTCAAAGGTAAGGTGCCCATAGGTGGGTGAATTTATCTCTGGGCTTTCTATTTTGTTCCTTTGATCTATGTTTTTGTTTTGTTTTGTTTTTTTTTTTCCCTGTCTTTGGGCCAGTGCCATACTGTCTTGATCACTGTAGCTGTGAAGTGTAGCCTGAAGTCAGGCAGGTTGATTCCTCCAGTTCCATTCTTCTTTCTCAAGATGCTTTGGCTATTCGAGTTTTTTGTATTTCCATACAAATTGTGAAAATGTTTGTTTTACTTCTCTGGAAAATACTGTTGGTAGCTTGATACGGATTTCATTGAATCTATTGATTGCTTTGGGTAGTATACTCATTTTCATTATATTGATTCTTCCTATCCATGAACATAGTATAGTTCTCCATCTATTTGTGCCATATTTTATTTCTTTAATCAGTGTTTTATAGTTTTCTATATATAGGCCTTTTGTATCTTTAGGTAGATTTCTTCCTAAGCATTTTATTCTTTTTGTTGCAGTGATGAATGCAATTATTTCCTTAATTTCTATTTCTGTTTTCTCATTGTTAGTGCATAGGAATGCAAGGGATTCCTGTGTGTTAATTTTATATCCTGCAACTTTACTATATTCATTGATTAGCTCTATTAATTAATAGCCACCAACATATAGTGATGGCTCATTAGAATCGTTTAGGTCCTGCTTAACACCCCACAAGTGTATGTCCTTTTGGAATTGCCCAATGGCCATCATATAATACCAGAGGAACTAAGCCTCTGGATCTGGGAAGAGGTGATTGATGTAAACAAAATGTCTCCCATATAGCATCTCATAAAGCCTAAGGCCAACCTGTTCTTTAGAGGCACTGCAGGTGTGGAGGAGAGCTATTTCTAAAACCTCCTTCCATCCCAGGGAGGTCTCCTGAGTTATCTTTTTTATTATTAATTTTAAGAATTGGTTGGCTCTTTCTACTTTTCCTAAAAACTGAGGCCTCCAGGCACAATGTAGCTAATAAGTAATGTCCAGTGCTTTAGAGACCACTTGGGTGACCTTAAAGGTAAATGATGGCCCATTGTAACTTTGTATGACCAAATCTTGGAATGATTTCATGAAAACAGAAAACAGTATTTTTTTTTTTTCTTTTTTTAATCCCTTCCTCAGCCATCTCAGTCTGGGTGGGAAAGACTTCAATCCATCCTGTGAATGTATCTATCATGATTAACAGGTATTTATACCCTTGAGAAACTGGCATCTGGGTGAAGTAAATCTGCCAGTCTTCTCCTTGATAGGTCTTACATCATTGGATAGTCTGGGCCAAAGAGTGTCCAAACCATGACAAGTCTCCTAAAACAGCTGGATATAAATGCCACCAATTGGGATATTGGGCAACACTCTGATCTCAGGACCAGAGGGCCTCAAGGTCAAGTGCCAAACCTTCCCTCACAATGGTTCAACGGGACTGGAGCGGCCCGCACCAGTCAGCCCACCTGCCACAGATAACAATCACCGGGCTGGAGCCAAGGCTGCACCTGGATGTGGAAGATAGGTCTGAGAATTTCTAGGTTGACACGGGGGCTGGCTACTGTCTTCTAATCTCTTATTCCAGAGACTTCTGCTTCCAAACCTGTACTGTTTTGGGTGCTACAGGAAAAACAATTACAAAAAGATTCACCTGAGTATTTTGTTACTGAGATGGAGAGATATTTTCCCCAGTTTCTGGTGGTCCCTGAGTGTCCTACTCCCTTTTTAGGAAGGGATTTTTCCTTGCCTTTGCAAGCTTGCAGCTGCTACAGTACTGATAGAAGATGCTTTAACTCTTTCTTGGGGACAAACTAGCTATTTTTACCAGCCACCATGTGAAACAACTCCTGAATGGGAGAGGCAATTTATGGATTTCTGATCAAAGAATCGTCAGATATCAAGTAGTGCTAATGGAAAATCCAGGCCTGGCTATATCCTCTTGTGAAATTTTTAACCCAGCTACCCTTCTACCTATCTCTGTAATCTGGACCAGCTGGAATCTTTAAGCTCCTTAGGTGTTGTTTAATTGGCAAGTGGGACAAAAGGAGACCATTTGGCTTATACTCGTTTAGAGGACTGTTTCTCTGGAGGACCTTTCTAGCAATCTTTGGAGGGCCTTTTCCCCTAAATGTGTGGTGACATGTGAGGAGTTAACCAACCTACAGATTAGGTATTTGCCTCCTGCCTTGTCCTTCAAGGAC
Source organism: Ovis aries (assembly GCF_016772045.2). Classification (NCBI taxonomy): domain Eukaryota; kingdom Metazoa; phylum Chordata; class Mammalia; order Artiodactyla; family Bovidae; genus Ovis; species Ovis aries. The sequence goes on from NC_056062.1 coordinate 7,938,828, forward strand.
TTGGGGTTTACCATAGGGCTTTCCTGGAGGTTGGCCAGATCTGGCCATGCCTTTTCTCTTTCCTTTACTTCCTTTCCTGGGCCTTGGCCTCCCTCTTCTGTTCTCTATTATAGAAGGTATCAGTGGCTGTCTGGACCATCTCATCGAAAGAGGCAGCAGAGTCCTGCTGCTGTAGCTGTGGTAACTTTATCCTAATGTCTGATGAACACTGGGACAGAAATTTGTCCTTTAAAATAACCTATCCCTCGTAAGAGTCCAAGTTCAGATTGGTAAACTTTGAAGGACCTCTTTTATCCTTTCCAGAAAGGTAATGGAGTTCTCATTGGACTCCTGAGTTATTGGTGAGACTGGGCACAGTCCCACAGCTAATAGGCTTCCTTCTACTTTCAAGAGTGGACTTCCCTAGGAGTGAGTCTTTCTGAAGCTTGTCCTATCCAGTACTGTCGCAATCTGAAAGCCATGTATCCCTAGGTCAGGGTGAAGATTCCCAGGCAGGCTGAAGCATGACAGCCTGCTAGAGATCAAATCCCCAGGCAGGTCAAGGCAGTTTTGCCTCCAAAGAATTGGGTCCCTGGCAAGTTGTGGCATGTTGACCTCCTTAGATCCCTGGACTTGTGGATCCCCAAGCAGGTTGAGGTGTGACAGCCTTCTGAGGACAAGACCTCTAGGCAGGTAGAGGCAAGTCTACCTCTTGGGACCCCCAGGCTGGAGTTTTGCATCCTCATGGTCTCCAGCATGACAAATGCTGGATAGGATTAAGGTATTGTCATTGCTGGTCTGTCCACCATAGATGAGAAAAGATATTATGATGTAAAGCAATCTGAGCCTATACCCTGAGACAGGGAACCTCGTGAAATAGCCATAAGCCTTATCCTCTTATTGAAATGAGGGAATTCAAGTCACTGATTTGCTCCCCTAGTCCTCCATAAGAGTAGTTTAGGATGTCTCCAATGGTAAGCATTTCATTGTCATAGACCCACTTTAAGGAATAACAGAAGTAATGACAAAGGAGTGGGCTATCTGGTCTTGTTAGGGGCATTAAGAATATTTTAATAATAAACAGAGTGTAGTGATGTTGCCTACATGGGGGCAGTGTCCTGGTTGTAGAAGTTAGGAAGTAGCTTCAGAACAAATTGATCAGAGGCAACAGACAAGATGTTTCATAAAAGTGGAGTTGAGGTTTGATCCAGGGGTATGTTTGTAACTTTAGGATAAGAGTGGCAAGGTTTGGACCCAAACAGCCTGCAGGGAAAACTCCCAAAGTGGCAAATATTATCTCTGTAAGCCCAATTGCCCTTGAAGGGATGCCGCCAACAGATGGACTTCTAGCAGGCACTGTGTGCCTGTCACCCAGCCTAGCAGGTTCACTGAGAGGTGCTGTTCTTGCACATGTTGTAGGAAACGTGAAAGATGAAGGCCTGCATATCTAGAGGGATTAGATATTATACAGTATTTCCCTCCCAAAGGCTAGCTATTTTCTGGTTATCCCTCCAGAAGATTGTAGAGGCAACATTTTGGGCCCAGACGGGGCTCAAGAGAAGAGCATGAAACAGGAGGGAAGGGGGCAGTGAACAACTTTTGAAGGAATGACATAACCCAAGGACATAACATAAACCGATTAAAATCAAATGGGTCCAAGATGACAATTCAAATTCAACTAAACCTTGATCTTCAATCTGCAAGCAAAATGACACACCCAGGGGTGCTAGGACTGTCCCAAGGCACTGGCAAGAGCCTGAGGAGTGGGCGGTTCTCCAATTGTTGGAATTATCCTCCTACTCATTAGCATATAAAATCTCCTAGCTCCTGAAAACTAACCAAACCACATTCCGTGACCACTGTACTTGCCCTCTGTGATGGCCCACACTCTTGGAGTGTGCTTCCCTCTCAATCCAAACAAATCTACCTCTTACCTATTGCTGTGTCTCTCACTGAATGTTTTGCAATGAGATATCAAGAGCCTGAGCTTCATTAGGTCCTTAAACTAGGCACCGTGGGTTTTGGCTGGGCTCAAGTCCTGGGCGAGAGGAGCTGAAGATTGGGAAGGAAAAACAGTGAGAAAAACATGCTGAGAAATCCCCTTCATGACCAGTCAGAAAATCTGCTAAACACCTGACCTGTACTCACAGTTCTCAAATGTCTGATACTTGGCATAAATAACATTAAGGACAAAAGAATCCCCACTACTTTGGGCAACAACTTCTAAGTAGCCCTTGCCTGAGTGCCTAAATTGCACTCACTGCCACTCACCTATTCACGCAGGGGGTTGAGGAAACAAGAACGAGGAATTGTAAAGGAATTAGGATTTTGTTATTCATATGTCCTTCCAGTCATAGGCTCGAGGACCTACGTCCTACCTTAACCAGAGATCTTCCGGAATTTGAAACTGAGCCACATGAGCTTTCAGCAGAGTTTGTTTTAGCTGTCCTAGTTTCCAACATGCTGGGCTTCATGTAACTTCCACTGCATTGGGTTTTCTTCACATTCTGCTTCCACCATGGGAGCTTTCACCAAGTTGAGCTTCTACTCTGCTTGGCCATACCTCGTGGGGGGTGAGCCTAGGTTGTTTCAGCCAGGTTACATCTGAAAAATGACACCATATATGTCAGGAGAGTGTGTAATTTCTTCAGTTCTGTCTCACCACAGCAAAAATTTGAAGTGATGGACAGACTAGTATTACAGCTCAGTTTTATTTGGCAGGTAAAGGAAAATACATCCTAGAGGCATGAGTGCAGGCCAACCCAACAATACAAAGAGAAGAAAGAAAGAAAAATTTCAATTTTCACTCCTCATTTTATATGCTTTTTCTCCTCCCTTCAGCCTGCCTTATGTAAATTGGGCTAGCCAGGAGAACTGTTTCACATGAGGTCCTTACTATGGTCTTTGGACTTTGCTTTGTTCTATTTTTTGTGGGCTTTTCCCTTCTTTGTCTTTTAGCCATTCATTCAGCATTGGCCAGAGGACTGGAAAAGGTCAGTTTTCATTCCAACCCCAAAGAAAGGCAATGCCAAAGAATGATCAAATTACAGAACAATTGCACTCATCTCACACGCTAGTAAAGTAATGCTCAAAATTCTCCAAGCCAGGCTTCAACAATATGTGAACCATGAACTTCATGATGTTCAAGCTGGTTTTAGAAAAGGCAGAAGAACCAGAGATCAAATTACCAACACATGTTGGATCATCGAAAAAGCAAGAGAGTTCCAGAAGAAAACATCTATTTCTGCTTTATTGACTATGCCAAAGCCTTTGATTGTGTGGATCACAATAATAAACTGTGGGAAATTCTTCAAGAGATGGGAATACTAGACCACCTGACCTGTCTCTTGAGAAATCTGTATGCAGGTCAGGAAGCAACACTTAGACCTGGACATGGAACAACAGACTGGTTCCAAATAGGAAAAGGAGTCCGTCAAGGCTATATATTGTCGCCCTGCTTATTTAACTTCTATGCAGAGTACATCATGAGAAACGCTGGACTGGAAGAAACACAATCTGGAATCAAGATTGCTGGGAGAAATATCAATAACCTCAGATATGCGGATGACACCACCCTTATGGCAGAAAGTGAAGAAGAAGTAAAGAGCCTCTTGATGAAAGTGAAAGAGGAGAGTGAAAAAGTTGGCTTCAACCTCAACATTCAGAAAACGAAGATCATGGCATCTGGTCCCATCACTTCATGGTAAATAGATGGAGAAACAGTGGAAACAGTGTCAGACTTTATTTTGGGGGGCTCCAAAATCACTGCAGATGGTGACTGCAGCCATGAAATTAAAAGACACTTACTCCTTGGAAGAAAAGTTATGACCAACCTAGATAGCATATTGAAAAGCAGAGACATTACTTTGCCGACTAAGGTCCGTCTAGTCAGGCTATGGTTTTTCCAGTAATCATGTATGGATGTGAGAGTTGGACTGTGAAGAAGGCTGAGCACCGAAGAATTGATGCTTTTGAACTGTGGTGTTGGAGAATACTCATGAGAGTCCCTTGGACTGCAAGGAGATCCAACCAGTCCATTCTGAAGGAGATTAGCCCTGGGATTTCTTTAGAAGGAATGATGCTAAAGCTGAAACTCTAGTACTTTGGCCGCCTCATGTGAAGAGTTGACACATTGGAAAAGACTGATGCTGGGAGAGATTGGGGGCAGGAGAAGAAGGGGACGACAGAAGATGAGATGCCTGGATGGCATCATGGACTTGATGGACGTGAGTCTGAGTGAACTCCGGAAGTTGGTGATGGACAGGGAGGCCTGGCGTGCTGTGATTCATGGGGTCGCAAAGAATCAGACACGACTGAGCGACTGAACTGAACTGAACTGATTCTGGACTCATTTTTCCTATTCTAACTACTGAACAAAATAATAGATTTACTTAAGCTGAACAGGAAAAAATAATAAAAGGAAAAAGAATAATTCAAAAAATGAGGCTAGTTTAAGAGACTTCTAAGATAATATCATTCATACAGACATTTGCATTAAAGAGTTCCAGAAGAAGAAGAAAAAAGAGAGATAAAGAACTTATTTGAAGAAATAACTGAAAAAATTCCAAATCTGAGAAAAGAAACAGATACCCTATCCAGGTCTAGAAAGCACAGATTTCCAAAGAAGATAAACTCAAAGAGGTCCAACCAAAACATTATAATTAATATGACAAAATGTTTAAAAATATACTTGATAAAATTAAAGATAAACATTAAACACAAGGGGAAAGCAAATAATTTTTTGCAAGGGAAACACATAAGACTATTAGATTATTTTCAACCTAAATTTTGCAGATGAGTAGTGAGTAGCCTGATATATTTAAAGTGATTAAATTAAAAAAAATAAAATAAAAATGAAAACCTAGAGCCAGGCTTACTCTCCCTGGAATGCTAATATCACTCAGATTCGAAGAACAGAGAAAAAGTTTTACAGACAAATAAAATCTAAAAGTGTTCAGCACCACTAAATTGGATTTATGAGAAATGTTAAAAGGACTTCTCTAAGCAGAAAAGATCACAACTAGAAATATTAAAATTATGAAAGAAAATTGTCACTGGTAAAGGGAAATATACAGTAAATGTAGCAGACCAATTATTTCTATAAAATTACTAGGGAAGCTTAAAGACAAAAGAAGTATCATCATCAATATATACAGAAACCTTGTGGCAATCACAAACCATAAATCTACAATAGATGCACACACAAATAAGAACAAGGAGTCCAGGCATAGTGCTAAGGTCATTTTCAAATCACAAATATTTCAAATCACAAAGAAAATTATCAAAAGAAGACAAGCCAGAAGCAAACAAAACAAAACAAACAAACAAACAAAAAAAAACTAAAAACAAACAACTACAACAAAATGACAAAATGGCTATAGGTAAATAATTAATAAATACTTTAAATATAAATGGATTTAATGCTTTAATCTAAAAACACAGACTTGCTGAATGGATACAAAGATAAAAATCATATTTATGCTGCTTACAAGAGACTCAGTTCAGATCTAAAGAAACAGGGACCTGAAATGAGGGGGTGAGAAAAGGCTTTCTTATGCAAATAGAAAGACAAAGAAAAGTGTGATAGTAATAATCATATCAGACAAAATAGACTTTAAAACAAGGGCTGCAATGAATGAAAAGGAAGGTCATTACATAATGACAGGGGACTAAATTAAGAAGATATAATGACTGAAAAGATTTGACAGTTGTAAAGATATATGTCTGCAATATAAGAGGAATCTTCTCCAATGGCTCAGCAGGTAAAGAATCTACCTCTAATGCAGGAGATACAGGAGACAGGGTGAAAGGTTGTTGTTGAATTACGCAATGAAGCCAGGATTCTTGGCCCCCGGAAGAGAAGAATTCAATCTGGGGACAGATCTTGATCACTCAGAGCTTTTGTGTAATAAAGTTTTATTAAAGTATAAAGGAGACAGAGAAAGCTTCTGACATAGGTATCAGAAGGGGGCAGAAAGAGTACCCCCCTGCTAGTCTTCAGCTGGATGTTGCATAGTCAGTAGCAGTCTGTTAATGAAAGAAAGGAATGTCTTAAAACTCAGAATGGCACCAGGCCCCTCATCCATAAGATGCATTTTGGGATAATCTTGGCACCAAATGGTTCATGGTTAATCACCATAAAATGATTAACTTGAATCTTGAAGAAGGTCAGATCACCATACAAGTAGTTTCATTTACATAGATTAGAGGAACAGTATCTGAGTATAACTGGTTTGTCAAGTAGGTTCTGAGCAAAGAGGGGGAACCAACTTAAAGACAGAGTAGGGGTAAATGCATAGTACATTATCATAGCTTAAAACAAACATTTCCATAAGAAAAAGGCATTAGTTATCTCTAGGTTTGAGAATAGTTAACTTCAGATGAAACCAGTTATCATTATGGCAACACAGTATTTGAAGAGAAACCTCCTTTTCAATTTGTATAGAGAAGGAAAAAATATCGCTAGTTTGTTTCCTCCTGCCTCTTAAGAGAGATATAAATGTCTGACACTTGCAGGCTATTTCCTCCGTTTGGAGACCCCTGGCCTTCCTGCCTGTTACCCTCTCATTACCCCCTTTTCTTTTAGGAGAATTATGTTGCCTAGGGAAAAGGGGGGAGAAGGCAATGGCACCCCACTCCAGTACTCTTGCCTGGAAAATCCCATGGAAGGAGGAGCCTGGTGGGCTGCCATCCATGGGGTCGCTAAGAGTCGGACATGACTGAGTAACTTCACTTTCACTTTTCACTTTCATGCATTGGAGAAGGAAATGGCAACCCACTCCAGTGTTCTTGCCTAGAGAATCCCAGAGACGGGGGAGCCTGGTGGGCTGCCATCTATGGGGTCGCACAGTGTCGGACACGACTGAAGTGACTTAGCAGCAGCAGCAGGGAAAAGGGGCATCATTCTCATTCCATAACTGCTTCCAAGCTGAGAAGGGGAGTTGTCTCTAAATTGGTGAGGCAACATATTCTCCTAATCCTCATATTGAGGATATCTGATCCAGGGTCCCTAAATAGTAGTGAGAGGAAGCTTCTGCAGTAGCAGGAGTTTGCACAACCACTTGTAACTTAAAAGCTTTCATGCGGCTAGAAACAAATTTAGTTATGCACTTACAGATGCAGGGAGCAAACAGCAAAAACAAGACAATCAGAATTATTGTAATTAAGATTGTTGTCCACCATGGGGAACTAGTTAACGTCTCCCAAAGTGAGGCAATTGAGGTTTCAGGAGTATCCATGGCCCCAATCAACTTGTTCATGTGTTTAGTAAAATGAGTAACGTTCGTGCTCATATCAGGTATGTATGTACAGCATTGGGTATTAATAATAGCACACGTTCCTCCTTGCGCAGCTGTCAGGATATCTAAAGCCAATCTGTTTTGTAGAACCAACTTTCTAATTTGTGCTAGTTCAGCATTAAGAGCTGAAATAACCTTTTGAGAATCTTGTAATGCCTCTTGAGTAAAATTAGTCAAAGCATCCACTCGTAGCATAACATCTGTAGTTGCCAAAGAGGGAACAAACACTGCAGCCAAATAATCACACTAGTGAAATACAAACCTTGCCCACCGAGTTTTAAGGTGGGGTAAATAAGCAGGCTTTTCTGGAAGCTCTGAAAATATTAAGCCATGATTAAAGGCTAGACCCAGGGTGCATCTCCCTATCCAACCAGGGGGAAGCCATGTCCATAGGTAAGAGCCACATATCCAATAAGTCCTATCTGAAGCAAGCCAGGGTGACTGAGATATTCAGTCCCAATTAGTGCCTGGCCAGACAAAGGAAGGATTTGAACTGGGGTTGGAAAACACAGGAATGATTACATTGCATATTTCCTGAGGCAAAAATCCCAGTTGTTTCCAATCATTGTAATTAAATTGTTGGTTAACTTTTGGGGATGGCTCTGTTTGTTCCCAGCATATAGGGTCAGTAAATATTAAACGTCCTTTTTGCAGGAGTTAGCCATATAACCTCATCCCATATTTGATACACGTCAGGTAAAAAACCATTAGATCTAGACCTATTTGCCTTATGTGCAGCAAAATAGTCATTGAACAGAGACAATGTATAATCAAAATAAAATGTCACATTATGTCCATAAAGTGCAAAGTGTTGCACCAGTCCATTTTAGGGTTGGTAGATGTCATCAGATGATGAAGAGGCATCACATGTGATTGTTGTCGAAGGTATTCACAGACTTGGAGAAAGTATTTTCCTTGAAGTGGAGGTGTCCACCACGGGAAGCCTTTCACTGATGAAGAGGAGAGTGCTCCACAGACCCAGCAGTTAGACCAATTGTGGAATGCAGTGTAGGAGTGAGCCCAGGACAGGAAGGATTGTCTTGAGGATCAAATGGCAGACATAGGATATTTGGAGTCAGCAGAAGTAAGCTCACATAGGTTATCAGGCCCATCTGAAAAGTACAAAGTCAGAACATAGAAAGTAAAGACATAAAAAGATGTCACTTAGTTTTGGTCAGGATGCTACCACTTAACTCGAGTGTGATGTACCCACAAATCAATTCCTGGCTCTTTGACAGCTGTGGGAGAAGAAAGAATAACCTGGTAAGGGCCTTCCCAGAGGGCCTCGAGGGATGGGCTCCCAGATACAAATTTGTTTGTTTGTTTGTTTTATTAGGACCTCAGTTCTTGGCTCAAATAGAGGCTTGCTTGACTCAGAGGCTGGGTCAGGAGTTGTCTCCCAGATTTCTGTTAATGCCTGTTGAAAAGCTGAGAGCTGATTTTCATAACTAGTTAATTCCAAGGCTTCAGTGTCTATAACAATGTCTGGGCGTAAGAAAGGCCTTCCTTAAATACATTCAAAGGCCAACAGTCCCTCCTTTTTAGGGGCAGTTCGAGCCCTCATTAAAGCTATGGGTAGGACTTTAATCCAACTGTCCTGTGTCTCTTGAGTTAATTTGTGCAGATGTTTTTTGATAATGTCATTAGCTTTTTCAACCTTTCCTGAGTATTGGGGTCTCCAGGAACAGTGTAAGTGATATTCTATTCCTAGAGCTTTAGATTCCCCCTGAGTTACAGCAGCTTTAAAGGCAGAGCCATTGTCACTCTAAAGACTCCATGGCAGCCCAAACCTGGGGATAATTTCATGGTAAAATCTTTATAAACTCCTTAGCCTGTTCATTAAGACAGGGAAAAGCCTCAATCCATCCAGTAAAAGTATCTACCCAAACTTGTAAGCAGTAATATCCATTAGCTTTTGGCATATGAGTAAAATCAATTTCCCAGTCCTCTCCAGGATACTTCCCATTTGGTTGTAATCCAGATTTTGCTAGCTTTTCAGTCTTTGGGTTATTTTTCTGAAAAAAACCTCACACCTTTTGATAATATTCTTTAAAGTTTTCATTACATTTTTACCTTCAAATGAACGAGAAGCCATTTGGTAAGTACTCTCTGCATCCAAATGAAAACTCTGATGTAAACACTTAAGACTTTTCCACTGAGCATTTTTAGAAATTATTAATTGTCCATCCTCAGACTGTAACCATCTTTTTTCAGCAATCTCTGTTCCTCATTTTTTATATCATTTTAATTCTTCCCCAGTATATTGTGGTTTTTCCTGTTCCACAGGACCTGTCCAGATCATAGGCGTCTGAAGTGAAGGGGTTTCGTAAAGTGCCGCTTTTCTGGCTTGACAGTCAGCCAGCTGATTACCTTTGGCTACTTTACTGCCATCCCTGCTGTGTCCTTTGCAATACATAACAGCTACTTCTTTAGGACAATATATAGCAGTTAAAAGTTTTTTGATCTCTGTGAAATGCTTAACAGGTTTTCCTGTTGCTGTTTTAAACTGTCTTTCTTTCCATATTGCAGCATGAGCATGTAAAGTCAAATAAGCATATTTAGAATCCCTGTAGATATTTACCCGCTGCCCTTTGCTTAAATCTAGAGTTTGGTCAGAGCCACAAGCTCCGCTAACTGATCACTGGTTCCCTGGGAGAGAGATTTTGCTTTCAAAACCTGTTCAGCAGCCACAACGTCGTAACCTGCTTCACGCTTTCCATCCCGAACAAAAGAACTGTCATCTGTAAATACTTCCATGTCAGGATTGTCTAACGGTGTATCCATTAGATCTTCCTGAGCTGCATAGTTTAAAGTTAGAAATTGGGAACAATCATGATCAGGTGTTTCATTTTCTTTTTCAAGAATGAAAGTGGCAGGACTTAAATTTCCACAAACTTTGAGCTTAGTTACGGGTCCTTCTAACAACTTTGACTGATATTTAAGAAGCCTGCTGTCTGTCATCCAAATATTAACCTTAGAATTTAAGATTCCACTCACATCATGAGAAGTAAGTAAGTACAGTAAGGTTTTGTCCATTAATTATCATTCAAGGTTCAGGCGCTAATAAAGCTGCTGCCCAAATTACTCTTAGACAGTGGGGCCACCCACGTGAAATTACATCTAATTCTCTGCTTAGATAAGCAATAGGTTGCTGGTGAGGCAGTCGGGATTGTGTCAAAACTCCCAAGGACATACCTTTTCTTTCAGTGACAAACAAAATAAATTCTGACCCTGTGGGCAAGCTCAGAGCTGGAGCTTGCAGGAGAGCAGTCTGAAGAATCTTAAAGCCATTTGAGTTTCTGGAGACCAAATCAGTTTGTCAGTTTGGGCTTGCTGAGTTTCGGCTATAAGTTTATATAAAGGCCGGACAAGTTCCCCATAACCCAGAATCCAAATGCGACAGTAACCTGTGATTCCCAAAAATCCTTTCAATTGTGTTAAAGTCATAGGTAGAGAATGATGTAGTATAGGCTTAATTCTCTCAGGGCCTATGGCTCTAGTCCCTTCTGATATGATTAGGCCCAGATATCTAACCGATTGTTGACAAAGCTGAGCCTTTTCTCTTGATGCTTTGTAACCACAGCCTGCCAGACAGTTTAAGAAATCTTCTGAGGCTCACGAACAAGCTTCCTCTGTCTCAGCACAGAGCAAAATATCATCTACATATTGTAACACCACCGCTTCAGAGCTATTAAACCTTTGTAGATCCCATGACAAACTTTGTCCAAATAAGTGAGGACTGTCACGAAATCCCTGGGGCAAAACTGTCCAGGTTAACTGAGAAGCTGGCTACGTAGGGTCTTCAGAGGCAAATAGACATTGATTTTTCTTCCGCCAAAGGCACTGAATAGAAGGCATCTTTCAAATCAATTACTGAGAAATATTTGGCTCACTCAGGAATTTCAGCGAATAGAGTATAGGGATTAGGCACCACGGGGTGTAAAGGAACTACAGCCACATTTATTTTACGTAAATCTTGAATTAGTCTCCATTTACCATTTGATCTTTTATACCCAAAATAGGAGTGTTGCAAGGACTTTTACAAGGGATTAATAGTCCCTGCTCCTTTAAATTTTCAATGATGAGTTTTAACCCTTCCTTAACCTCAGGTTTCAGTGGATACTGCTTCTTATGTGGAAATAAGTGTGGGTGTTTGAGCTTGACAACAGGAATAGCATTTTGTGCTCAACCCACAGATTTTCCATCAGCCTATACTCTGGGATTTACATTTTGTTCAACTAAAGGAAGAGAAATGGAGGGCTCTATATTCATGAAAACAGAGGCATGGACCTTGCTCAATATATCCCTCCCCACAAAGGGTGAGGGAGATTCTGGCACTGTCAGAAATTCGTGTGAAAATAGCACAGAATCTCAGTTGCAAGATAAAGAATAACTGAAATAATACCTTTTGGCTCGTCCAGACAGTCCCATTATGGAAGTGAATTGGGAAGAAAGTGGGCCAGGGGCTTCAGTAAGCAGAGTAAGTTGCCCAAGTATCTAAAAGGAAATTGATGGATTGGCCCCCCCACAATTATTAATACCCGGGGTCCCTCAGGTGTAATTAGGATGGGAGCTTGTGTGGGGACCCCCGGGCACATTCAGTCCTGATTGTCTTGAGAGTCTGACCCTGGAGACCTACACCTCTGAGGGCAGTCTCTCTTCCAGTGTGGTCCTTTGCAGACCAGACATGGAGCCAGGGCGGCTTAGATGCCTGAGGGTAATCACACTTGAGGTGCCCCTCAAGCCCATCCCTTTTCACCTGGGTCCTTCTGGGCATCTTTCTCAGGCTGTTTAAGAAAGTTTTTCATAGTCATTGCAAAGGCTTCTGCCTTTCCCTTTGTCTTTTTTTTTTTTTTGCCTTTCTTTCTTTTCCTCATATTCCCTACCATAAATAGACTGTCTGAGCCAGTTGTAATAGAGTATCTAAAGACTGATTTGGTCCATACACACATTTTAACAGCTTACAGCAGATATCTGGAGCCGACTGACTGAGAAATCTGTCTTTTAAGATCACCTTTCCTTCTTCACTTTCAGGATCAATCTCAGTGAATCTGCGAAGGGCTTCTCTTAGTCTATCTAGGAATTTACCAGAAGCTTCCTTCCCCTCCTGTTCTATGTCTGCTAATTTGCCACAGTTTAAAGATTTAAAACATGCCTGCTTGAGTCCTTCAAGAATACATCTGACAAAATGACTCTGATCCCATCTTCCTTTAGCTGTGTTGTAGTCCCAGTCTGGTTCTGTAGTTGGCATCGCCTGATTCCCAGTGGGGAAGGCCGCTATCTCATCCTCCCTCTTCCCTACTGATTCATTACCAAGCCATTCATCTCCATAACCAACTGCTTTTTCCAAAACTTGAGTCTTTGAGTTGGGAGTCAGCATTATTCCCAAGATATAATCACATCCTTCCAAGTAAGATCATAAAGCAGAGTAACACCTTTAAAAGCTCTAATATATATTTTCTGGGTCCTCTAAATAGTCTCCCAGATCCTCCTTGATTCTTTGTATTTCTTGATAAGAAAACGGCTTATTAACTCTCATAGACTGATTATTTCTTCCAGTGGGTGTTTCATGAAGAGGCAACAGCTTGTGTGGCTGTTCCTCAGTTGCTATGGCTGCTCTGCACATATAACCCCAGAGATAGATTGGAGAAACCCGTTTTTCTTTTTCTCTTTGTCTTCTGTCCTCCACCTCATCTCTTACTTAGATGGTCTGAGTTTCTACTGAAACCAGAGTAGTCTGAGGTCACACTGAGACAGGAGTTGTTTGGACCTCCATGTGGGCAGTTTTAATCTCAGTTTGGGTTTCCACTGAGGCCAAAGCAGTTTGAATCTCAGTTTGAGTTTCCACTGAGACAAAGGCAACCCTTCTGAGGGGGGTTCTCTGGCTTTCAGTTTCCTCAGCTTGGAGCCCCGGGTACAGGGGCAAAGTAGGAGGACAAGAGGGAGCTGAAGGCTTCACGCCCAAATCTATACCCTTAGGACATAACTTTGGCATATTTCACAGAGAGAAAAAGGACAACACATATGCTATCTCTACCAACTTCCTTTATTCCTTACAGAACCAGTCTAATTGTAAAACAGTATTATACTTAAGAGACCCTCCAACTGGCCACCATTTGCCATCCTCCAATGGATACCATGGCCATGTAGTATCACATAGGAAGACCAGGTGTGTCTTCTTTAAGCCCTGGGGATCAAATCTATCCCAGTTTTTCAGGATACAGTTCAAAGGAGTGAGGCTGGAATTGTTAGCTCCCATCTGTAAGAGAGAAAAAAAAGCGACCAGCACCATTTTTCTAGAACATTTTCTAATGTTCTAGATGGGAGTGTAGACAGACTTTACACCAAAAGCTTTTCCTTCCTGGTCGGACTTAGTCTGTCCCTTACTGACGCAGGCGCTGTCCTCGTCCCTCCTGGTTCTACCGCTGAGACGGGGTGGGGATGTACCAGGGGTAGACCTGATAGCATCCCTACCTGACGTCCAGCTCTTCACCTTTAACTTTGCTTGACTCTGATGCCACCTGGGGTGCAATCAGAGTAACCTCCTGGAATGCCTCCCAAGCTAAGACCACTAGGGGAAACATTCATCACCCGAGTGCCTGTGCACGACCCTGAGTATATTCCTGACCACAATAAGACCGATATGAACATAAAGCTGAGATGTTCTTTTCAAGCATCACCACACCAATATAAGAGCCTCCTCTGATCCACTAAGAGCCAGCGTTACCAAAGAAAAAACAAAACAAAACACAAAAACCCATTGCAGTCCCCATCTGAGTAACCTTTAACTCCAGAGATGTTCTTGGAGCTGGAGCTCCATCTAACATCCGAATTTCTGATTCTTAGTGAGGCTAGGTGCTTTCTTGACTACCAATCCAAGTTTGGGACCTAAGCCACAGTACGCAGTAACAATATAGAACACAAATCCCTTGAAAGTCTATAATCTGATAGATTAAGTTAATGCTTCTAATTCCCAAGGAGTTATGAAATGGTCAAAGAGACCTAAAAGTTTGGCCGAGAAAGGAGATTTCAGTCCACACGCTTTGCCCATTTCTGGTTGGTTCCCAAAGGAGACATTGGGTGCCACTTGGCATTGGCAGGTTGGTATAAACCCCCAATAGGTTTCTGCCATAAGCTGTATGAGATCACTGTGGAACCGCAGAGCAGGGCTCCTCAATTGCTTCATGCAGGGCATGTCATTCATTCACACAAGCACACCGTAGAGTTAGTAAAGCACAGCAGAAAATGTGTTCACTAAGATAACAAAGAACTAGAGCTCCAAGCATCCTTACCTTGTCCTGAACGATCCCAGACAAGTCCCCAAGATGAAAGGTTCTTGTTGAATCACACAAAGACACCGGGATTCTTGGCCCCCAGAGTAGAAGAATTCAATCCGGGGCCAAGAAGAGGCTTGATCACTCAGAGCTCTTGTGTAATAAAGTTTTATAAAAGTATAAAGGAGTTAAAGAAAGCTTCTGCCATAGGCATCACAAGGGGGCAGAAAGAGTACCCCCTGCTAGTCTTCAGCTGGATGTTATATAGTCACTGTTCAATTCAGTCCAGTTCAGTTGCACTGTCGTGTCCGACTCTTTGTGACCTCATGAATCTCAGTACACAAGGGATCCCTGTCCATCACCAACTCCCGGAATTCATTCAGACTCATGTCCATCAAGTCAGTGACGCCATCCAGCCATCTCATCCTCTGTCGTCTCCTTCTACTCCTGCCCCAAATTCCTCGCAGCGTCAGTGTCTTTTTCAGTGAGTCAACTCTTTGGATCAAGGGGCTAAAGTACTGGAGTTTCAGCTTCATCATCATTCCCTCCAAAGAAAACCCAAGGCTGATCTTCTTTAGAATGGACTCTCAAGAGTTTTCTCCAACACTGCAATTGAAAAACATCAATATTTCGATGCTAACTTTCATCAGAGTCCAACTTTCACATCCATAAATGAACATTGGGAAAACCATAGCCTTGACTAGACAGACTTTAGTTAGCAAAGTAATGTCTCTGCTTTTCAATACTCTATCTAGGTTGGTCATAACTTTTCTTCCAAGGAGTAAGTGTCTTTTAATTTCATGGCTGCAATCATCATCTGCAGTGATTTTGGAGCCCAAAAAAATAAAGTCTGACACTGTCTCCACTGTTTCCCCATTTATTTCCCATGAAGTGATGGGACCACATGCCATGATCTTTGTTTTCTGAATTTTGAGGCTTAAGCCAACTTTTTCACTCTTCTCTTTCACTTTCATCAAGAGGCTTTTTAGTTCCCCTTCACTTTCTGCCATAAGGGTGATGTCATCTGCATATTTAAGGTTATTGATATTTCTCCTGGCAATCTTGATTCCAGCTTGTGCTTCCTCCAGCAAAGCATTTCTCAAGTTGTACTCTGAATATAAGTTAAATAAACAGGGTGACAATATACAGCCTTGACGTACGCCTTTTCCTATTTGGAACCAGTCTGTTGTTCCATGACCAGTTCAAACTGTTGCTTCCTGACTTGCGTACAGGTTTCTCAAGAGGCAGGTCAGGCGGCCTGGTATTCTCATCTCTTTCAGAATTTTCCACAGTTTATTGTGATCCACACAGTCAAAGGCTTTGGTATAGTCAATAAAGCAGAAATAGATGTTTTTCTGGAACTCTTTTACTTTTTCGATGATCAAGCAGATATTGGCAATTTGATTTCTGGTTCCGCTGCCTTTTCTAAAACCAGCTTGAATATCTTTAGGTTCATTGTTCATGTATTGCTGATGCCTGGCTTGGAAAATTTTGAGCATTACTTTACTAGCATGTCAGATGAGTGCAACTGAGCAGTAGTTTGATCATTCTTTGGCATTCCCTTTCTTTGGGATTGGAATGAAAACTCACCTTTTCCAGTCCTGTGGCCTTTGCTGAGAATTCCAAATGTGCTGGCATATTGAGTGCAGCACTTTCGCAGCATCATCTTTCAGGATTTGAAATAGCTCAACTGGAATTCCATCACCTCCACTAGCTTTGTTCATACTAATGTTTTCCAAGGCCCACTTGACTTCACATCCCAGGATGTCTGGCTCTGGGTAAGTGATCACACTGTCGTGATTATCCGGGTCATGAAGATCTTTTTTGTACAGTTCTTCTGTGTATTCTTGCCGTCTCTTCTTAATATCTTCTGCTTCTGTTAGGTTCATACCATTTCTGTCCTTTATTGAGTCCATCTTTGCATGAAATGTTCCCTTGGTAGCTTTAATTTTCTTCAAGAGACCTCTAGTCTTTCCCATTCTGTTGTTTTCCTCTATATCTTTGCGTTGACGCTGAGGAAGGCTTTCTTATCTCTTCTTGCTATGCTTTGGAACTCTGCATTCAGATACTTATATCTTTCCTTTCCTCATTTGCTTTTCACTTCTTTTCCTTTCACAGCTATTTGTAAGGCCTCTTCAGAGAGCCATGTTGCTTTTTTTGCATTTATTTTCCATGGGGATAGTCTTGATCCCTGTCCCGTGTACAATGTCACAAACTTCTGTCCGGCTCTCTATCTATCAGATCTAGTCCCTTGAATCTATTTCTCACTTCCATTGTAAAATCATAAGGGATTTGATAGGTTATACCTGAATGGTCTAGTGGTTTTCCCTACTTTCTTCAATTTCAATCTGAATTTGGCATTAAGGAATTCATGATCTGAGCCGCAGTCAGCTCCTGGTTTTGTTTTTGTTGACTATATAAAGTTTCTCCAACTTTGGCTGCAAAGAATATAATCAATCTGATTTTGGTGTTGACCATCTGGTGATGTCCATGTGTAGAGTCTTCCCTTGTGTTGTTGGAAGAGGGAGTTGCTATGAGTATTGCATTTTCTTTGCAAAACTCTATTAGTCTTTGCCCTGCTTCATGCCATATCCCGAGGCCAAATTTGCCTGTTACTCCAGGTGTTTCTTGACTTCCTACTTTTGCATTCAAGTCCCCTATAATGAAAAGGACACCTTTGTTGGGTGTTAGTTCTAAAAGATCTTGTAGGTCTTCATAGAACCATTCAGCTTCTTCAGCATTACTGGTTGGGGCATAGACTTGGATTACTGTGATATTGAGTGGTTTGCTTTGGAAACGAATAGAGATCATTCTGTTGTTTTTGAGATTGCATCCAAGTACTGTATTTTGGACTGTTTTGTTGACCATGATGGCTACTCCATTTCTTGTAAGGGATTCCTGCCCACGGTAGAAGATATAATGGTCATCTGAGTTAAATTCACCCATTCCAGTCCATTTTAGTTCACTGATTCACAGAATGTCGACTTTTACTCTTGCCATCAGCTGTTTGGCCACTTCCAATTTGCCTTGATTCATGGGCCTGATATTCCAGGTTCCTATGCAATGCTCTTTACAGCATCAGATCTTACTTCTATCAGCAGTCACATCCATAGCTGGGTATTGTGTTTGCTTTGGCTCCATCCCTTCTTTCTTTCTGGAGTTATTTCTCCACTGATCTCCAGCGACATATTGGGAACCTACTGACCTGGGTAGTTCCTCTTTCAGTATCCTATATTTTGCCTTTTCGTACCGTTCATGGGGTTCTCAAGACTACTGAAGTGATTTGCCATTCCCTTCTCCAGTGGACCACATTCTGTCAGACCTCTCCACCATGCCCGCCCATCTTGGGTGGCCCCACAGGGCATGGCTTAGTTTCATTGAGTTAGACAAGGCTGTGGTCCTAGTGTGATTAGACTGACTAGTTTTCTGTGAGTATGATTTCAGTGTGTTTGCCCTGTGATGTCCTTTTGCAACACCTACCATCTTACTTGGGTTTCTCTTACCTTGAACGGGGGTGTATCTCTTCATGGCTGCTCAGGAAAGTGCAGCCACTGGTCCTTACCTTGGATGAGGGATATCTCCTCACCAATGCCCTCCTGACCTTGAATGTGGAATAGCTCCTCTAGGCCCTCTGGGGCCAGTGCAGCCATTGCTCCTTGTAAGTGAGGTTGCTTGTCCAGGCCACCACCCCTGGCCTTGGCCAGGGGTAGCTTCTCTCAGCTGCCACCCGTGACCTCAGATGTGGGGTAGCTCCTCTTGGCAATTGCCCCACGGGCATGGGGTCCTACTGCCTTCTGCCCCTGACCTCAGATGTGGGGTAGCTCCTCTCCAGTCAGTTAATGAAAAAAAGGAATGTCTCAAAACTCAGAATGGCACCAGGCCCCTCACCCATAAGGTGCATTTTGGGATAATCTTGGCACCAAATGGTTTATCCTTGGCCATAAAATGATTAACTTGAATCTTGAATAATGGCAGATCACCATACAAATAGTTTCATTTACATAGATTAGAGGAAAAATATCTGGACATCACCAGATGGTCAACACCGAAATCAGATTGATTATATTCTTTGCAGCCAAAGATGGAGAAGTTCTATACAGTCAAGAAAAAGAAGCCCAGGAGCTGACTGTGGCTCAGATCATGAACTCCTTATTACCAAATTCAGACATAAATTGAAGAAAGTAGGGAAAACCGCTAGACCATTCAGTTATGACCTAATCAAATCCCTATGATTGTACAATGGAAGTGAGAAATAGATTTAAGGGCCTAGATCTGATAGATAGAGTGCCTGATGAACTATGGAATGAGGTTCATAACATTGTACAGGAGACAGGGATCAAGGCCATCCCCATGGAAAAGAAATGCAGAAAGCAAAATGGCTGTCTGGGGAGACCTTACAAATATCTGTGAAAAGAAGAGAAGCAAAAAGCAAAGGAGAAAAGGAAAGATATAAGCATCTGAATGCAGAGTTTCAAAGAATAGCAAGAAGAGATAAGAAAGCCTTCTTCAGCAATCAATGAAAAGAAATAGAGGAAAAGAACAGAATGGGAAAGACTAGAGATATCTTCAAGAAAATTAGAGATACTAAGGGAATATTTCATGCAAAGATAGGCTAGATAAAGGAAAGAAATTGTGTGGGCCTAACAGAAGCAGAAGATAATGAGAAGAGACAGCAAGAATACACAGAAGAACTGTACAAAAAATATCTTCATGATCCGGATAATCATGACGGTGTGATCACTCACCTAGAGCCAGACATCCTGGAATATGAAGTCAAGTGGGCCTTAGAAAGCATCACTATGAACAAAGCTAGTAGAGGTGATGGAATTCCAGGTGAGCTATTTCATGCGTTTGTTAGCCATCCGTATGGCTTCTTTGGAGAAATGTCTATTTACTTCTTTGGCCCATTTTTTGATTGGGTCGTTTATTTTTCTGGAATTGAGTTGCATAAGTTGCTTGTATATTTTTGAGATTAGTTGTTTGTCAGTTGTTTCATTTGCTATTATTTTCTCCCATTCAGAAGGCTGTCTTTTCACCTTGCTTATATTTTCCTTTGTTGTGCAGAAGCTTTTAATTTTAATTACATGCCATTTGTTTCATTTTGCTTTTATTTCCAGAATTCTTGGAGGTGGATCTTAGAGGATCCTACTGTGATTTATGTTGGAGAGTGTTTTGCCTACATTCTCCTTTAGGAGTTTTATACTTTCTGGTCGTACATTTAGATCTTTAATCCATTTTGAGTTTATTTTTGTGTGTGGTGTTAGAAAGTGATCTAGTTTCATTCTTTTACAAGTGGTTGACCAGTTTTCCCAGCACCACTTGTTAAAGAGATTGTCTTTAATCCATTGTATATTCTTGCCTCCTTTGTCAAAGATAAGGTGTCCATAGGTGTGTGGATTTATCTCTGGGCTTTCTATTTTGTTCCATTGATCTATATTTCTGTCTTTGTGCCAGTACCATACTATCTTGATGACTGTGGCTTTGCAGTAGAACCTGAAGTCAGGCAAGTTGATTCCTCCAGTTCCATTCTTCTTTCTCAAGATTGCTTTGGCTATTCGAGGTTTTACGTATTTCCATACAAATATTGAAATTATTTGTTCTAGTTCTGCGAAAAATATGGCTGGTAGCTTGATAGGGATTGCATTGAATTTGTAAATTGCTTTGGGTAGTATACTCATTTTCACTATATTGATTCTTCCAATCCATGAACATGGTATATTTCTCCATCTATTAGTGTCCTCTTTGATTTCTTTCATCAGTGTTTTATAGTTTTCTATATATAGGTCTTTAGTTTCTTTAGGTAGATATATTCCTAAGTATTTTATTCCTTTCGTTGCAATGGTGAATGGAATTGTTTCCTTAATTTCTTTTTCTACTGTCTCATTATTAGTGTATAGGAATGCAAGGGATTTCTGTGTGTTGATTTTATATCCTGCAACTTAACTATATTCATTGATTAGCTCTAGTAATTTTATGGTGGAGTCTTTAGGGTTTTCTATGTAGAGGATCATGCCATCTGCAAACAATGAGAGTTTTACTTCTTCTTTTCCAATTTGGATTCCTTTTATTTCTTTTTCTGCTCTGATTGCTGTTGCCAAAACTTCCAGAACTATGTTGAATAGTAGCAGTGAAAGTGGGCACCCTTGTCTTGTTCCTGACTTTGAACAAGAAAGCTTGTTTCAATTGAAAAATGCTTTCATTTTTTCACCATTGAGGATAATGTTTGCTGTGGGTTTGCCATATATAGCTTTTATTATGTTGAGGTATGTTCCTTCTATTCCTGCTTTCTGGAGAGTTTTTATCATAAATGGATGTTGAATTTTGTCAAAGGCCTTCTCTGCATCTATTGAGATAATTGCATGGCTCTTATTTTTCAATTTGTTAATGTGGTGAATTACATTGATTGATTTGCGGATGTTGAAGAATCCTTGCATCCCTGGGATAAAGCCCACTTGGTCATGGTGTATGATCTTTTTAATGTGTTTTTGGATTCTGATTGCTAGGATTTTATTGAGGATTTTTGCATCTATGCTCATCAGTGATATTGGCTTGTAAATCCTGAAAGCTGATGCTGTGAAAGTGCTGCACTCAATATGCCAGCAAATTTGAAAAACTCAGCAGTGGCCACAGGACTAGAAAAGGTCAGTTTTCATTCAAATCCCAAAGAAAGGCAATGTCAAAGAATGCTCAAACTACCGCACAATTGCACTTATCTCACATGCTAGTAAAGTAATGCTCAAAATTCTCCAAGGCAGGCTTCAGCAATATGTGAGCCATGAAATATCTGATGTTCCAGCTGGTTTTAGAAAAGGCAGAGGAACCAGAGATCAAATTGCCAATATCCACTGGATCATGAAAAAAGCAAGAGAGTTCCAGAAAAACATCTATTTCTGCTTTCTTGACTATGTCAAAGCCTTTGAATGTGTAGATCACAATACACTGTGGAAAATTCTGAGAGAGAAGGGAATATCTGACCACCTAATCTGCCTCTTGAGAAATATGTGTGCAGGTCAGGAAGCAACAGTTAGAACTGGACATGGAACAACAGACTGGTTCCAAATAGAAAAAAGAGTACGTCCAGGCTGTATATTGTCACCCTGCTTATTTAACATGATGCAGAATACATCATGAGAAACGCTGGACTGGAAGAAACACAAGCTGGAATCAAGATTACCAGGAGAAATATCAATAACCTCAGATATGCAGATGACACCACCCTTATGGCAGAAAGTGGAGAGGAACTAAAAGCCTCTTGATGAAAGTGAAAAAGGAGAGTGAAAAAGTTGGCTTAAACCTCAATATTCAGAAAATGAAGATCATGGCAGTCGGTCCCATCACACTTCTTGGCAAATAGATGGGGAAACAGTGGAAACATTATCAGACTCTGGGTTTTTTTGGGTTCCAAATTCACTGCAGATGGTGATTGCAGCCATGAAATTAAAAGATACTTACTCCTTTGAAAAAAAGTTATGACCATGCTAGATAGCATATTTAAAAGCAGAGATATTACTTTGCTGACTAAGGTTCATCAATCAAGGCTATGGTTTTTCCAGTAGTCATGTATGCATGTGAGATTTGGACTGTGAAGAAGGCTGAGCACCGAAGGATTGATGCTTTTGAACTGTGGTGTTGGAGAAGACTCCTGAGAGTCCCTTGGACTGCAAGGAGATCCAACCAGTCCATTCTGAAGGAGATCAGCCCTGGGATTTCTTTGGAAGGAATGATACTAAAGCTGAAACTCCAGTACTTTGGCCACCTCATGTGAAGAGTTTACTCATTGGAAAATACTTTGATGCTGGGAGGGATTGTGGGCAGGAGGAGAAGGGGACGACAGAGGATTGGATGGCTGGATGGCATCACTGACTCAATGGACGTGAATCTGAGTGAACTCTGGTAGTTGTTGATGGACAAGTAGGCCTGGGGTGCTGCGATTCATAGGAGTCGGACACGACTGAGTGACTGAACTGAACTGATCTGAGTATATCATACTGGTTTGTCAAAGAGGTTCTAAGCCAAGAGATGGACCAACTTGTAGACAGAGTTTGGCATAAATGCATAGTACATTAGCATAACTTAAGACAAACCTTTCCATAAGAAAAAGTCATTGGTTATCTCTAGGTTTGAGAATAGTTAACTTCAGATGAAACCAGGTGTCATTATGGCAACACAGTATTTTAACAGAAACACCCTTTTAAATTTGTATAGAGAAGGAAAAAAATATTGCTTGTTTGTTACCTCCTGCTGCTTAAGAGAGATACAAATGTCTGACATTTGAAGGCTATTTCTTTCATTTGGAGACCCTGGCCTTCCTGCCTGTAATACCCTCTCACTAGGTTGGGAATATTCCCTGGAGAAGGGCATGGAAACCCACTCTAACATTCTTGCTGGGAATATCCTATGGTAAAAGAGCCTGGTAAGCTGTAGCTCATGGGTTCACAAAGAGTTGGATATGAGTGAAGTGAGTGAACAAATTATAAGATAACCTAAATGCATGAAGCAAATATTAGTAAATATAAAGCAGAAAAAATGAGAGTAGTACAGTAGTAGTCAGGGATTTTAACACCTGACATCATAGGACTGATCATCCAGAAAGAAAACAAAGAAATACTGGCCTTAAATAATAGTTTAGATCAGATTAGCTGGATAGATTATTGTCGTTCAACCACTAAGTCAGGTCTGGCTCTTTGTGATCCTATGGATTGCAGCATGACAGATTTCCCTGTCCTTCACCATCTCCCAGAGTTTGCGCAAACTTATGTCCATTGAGTTGGTAATGCTATCAAACCATCTCATCCTCTGTCATCCACTTCTCCTCCTACCTTCAATTGTTACCACCATCAGCACCTATGCCAGTGAGTTGGCTCTTTACATCAGGTGGCCAAAATATTGGAGTTTCAGCTTCAGCATCAGTCCTTTCAATGAATATTCAGAATTGATTTCCTTTGGGACTGACTTGTTTGATCTCCTTGCTATCCAAGGAATCCTCAAAAGCCTTCTCCAGCACCACAGTTTGTGAGCATCAATTGTTTGTTGCTCAGCCAACTCTCATATCCATACATGACTTCTGGAAAAGTCATAGCTTTGACTATACGAACCTCCGTTGTCAAAGTGATGTCTCTGCTTTTTAATACACTGTCTAGGTTCAACATAGCTTTTCTTCCAAGGAGCAAGAGTCCTTTAATTTCACAACCTTCAAAAAGCAGCAGAATTCTTTTTTAAGTGCCCATGGGGCATGATCAAGGGTAGATCATATTCTCAGCCACAAAGCAAATCATGGTAAATTTAAGAAAATTGAAATCAAATCAAACATCTTTGCTGACCAGAATGCTATGAGGCCACATCAAGCACAAGAAAAAGAAAACTACAAAAACCATAACCACATGGAAGCTAAAAAATATACTCCTGAATAACTAAGGGTCCCTGAAGAAATAAAAAAGGAAATAAAGTATCTAGACATGAATAAAAATTTAAACAATTCAAAACCTATTGGACACAGCAAAAGCAATTCTGAAAGAAAGGTTAGAGTATACACCTCTAACCTTGTTACCTCAGGAAAAAAGAAAAATATCAAATAAGTAACCTAATGTTATATCTAAGCAAGCTAGAAAAAGAACAAACAAAATCCAAAATTAGTAGAAATGTCATAAAAATGAGAGTGAAATTGACAAAATAAACACTGAGAAAAACAATGAGAAGATCAATGAAACTAAGAACTGATTCTTTGCAGTATAAACAAAATTTATCAGCCTTTAATTAGCCTCCTCAAAAAAAAAAAAAAAAAGGAGAGTCTGCGTAAATAAGAAATAAAAATGTAATGCTACAAGCAATCACAGAAATACTAACAAACATAACAAATTATACACCAATGAAATGGACAGGGTAGAAGAAATGGACACAAACTTTAAAATGTACAATCTCCCAAGATTTAATTAAGAATAAATAGAAAATATGAACAGACCAATTACCAGTAATGAAATTGAATTGGTATTAAAAATAATAATAAAACTCCCAACAAATGAAAGCTCAGGACATGATATCTCTAGAGATGAATTATATTGAATATTTAAAGTATCAATAACTTTTTCTCAGGATATTCTAAAATATTTAAGAAGTAACATTGCCAAACATATTCTATGAGGCCAGAATTATGCTGATACATAAGCTAGATAAAGATAGCACAAATAAAGAAAATAGCAGGCTAATATCCCTAACAAATATAGATTTTAAAATCCTCAACAAAACATTAGCAAACCAAATTTGACACTACACAAAAATTATGCATCATGATTGTGTGGAATTTGCTTCAAGGAGGAAGGATGATTCAATATTGTCAAATTAATCAAACATTCATTTAGGAAAATAAAGGATAACAATCACATGATCACCTCAACAAATAAAGAGAAAATATTTCATCAAATTCAACATCTATGCATGATAAAACCTGTTAACAAAGTTAGAATAGAAGAAATAAACATTAAGTTAACACAGTCATTTATTACCAAATTAAAACTAACATTATACTCAACAGTGAAAAGCTCATCCTACAAGATCAGAAATAAAACAAAGATGACCACTCTTGTCACTTCTATTTAACATGATGCTGGAAATTCCAGCCATTGCAATCAAAGAAAAATAAATAAAAGCAATAAAAATTGAAAGGGAATAGTAAAACTTAACTGTTTACAGATAAAATAATGCTATATCTAGAAAACACTAACAACAGCATCAAAAAACTGCTAGAACTAATTCATTAATTCAGTAAATATTCAGGATGCACAATAAATATACAGAAACACTGCATTTTGAGCACTAATAATAAACTAGAAGAAAGAAAAAAAATCAGTTCTTTTTGCAATCATGAAAAAAGATAAAATGCCTAGGAAAAATTTAAACAAGACAATAAAAAATATGTACTGTGAAAACTATAAGATATTCAAGAAGAAAAGAGAAGAAGATACAAATAAAGGACAGGACATTCTGTGTCATGTTTTGGAAGAATTATTATTGTTAAATGATCCATCTACAAATTTGATGTAACCCCCATCAAAATACCCAAGATATTTTTTTCAGAACTAGAACAAATAATCTTGATATTTTTAGGTAAACACAAAGAATCTTATATAGACAAAGCAAAGTTAAGAAGAGAAAGATCAAAATTTTGAAACTTCAGTCTATACTACAAAACTACAATAAGGAAAACAGCATGATATTGGAACAAAAACAAATACATAGAATAATGGAATAGAATAGAGAGCTCAGAAATAAATCCAGGTTATTATGGTCAATCAAACAAACTAGGAGGCAAGAATATATGATGCAGAAAATCTAATATCTTAAACAAGTGGTGCTGAATATATCTAAATTATTACCTAGGCTAAATTGTGCCTTACTGATTTATTTTTATGTGGTCATGACAATGCTAATCACAGAGAAGAAATAGAGAAAGATGTATCTATGCACAGCCTTACAGATTGAATCCAGTATGTGCTACAGCTATGATATACAGTTTGGGCAAAATAACATTTTTTACTGGGGTTTTTGCTTGAATCTGGTGTAAACATGGCCAAAGTTTTATTTCACATTAACTCTTCCATCAGTCCCAAATAATCAAGCTAAATCTAGCTGCTGTATACATGTTTTGTGGCCTGGGTGATTCTAGACTTGCAGTTAGAATCTTTCTTCTGGCAGGGAAGCCAGGAGCAATAAGAGAGCATATATCTAACTTGCAGACTTCCAGGTTCACCCATTTTCCACATCTTAATACCCAGCTGCATCTCCTTTCTGCCTTGTGAACTGATCATTGCTCATCTGACAAGGGCTCAAGATCACTAGAACCTCTGCTAATAAAACTGTATTTCATTTGTATTTGTCCTCATTTAATGCCCACCCTTTCAGAGGCTGTTTCCACTAGTCTAATTTCCAGTTTAGCATTTGTTTTTCAACTTCTGCTAAAATGTTTCAGATCATTCTTGCCTCCTATGAGAACTATGTCCAGTGGGAGTAAAGAAGGAGTTAATTTCATCAAAGATATAAGGAGATGATGAAGAACAAAGAAAGAACTTTGGTATACACAGTCAGCTGACATATGGGGGAAAATGATGTTTTTATATAATCTTCTAGACTGTGTTTATATTGCTTGTTCATATAAGAACAAGATTGATTTCAGGACAGTGCTTTGAAGTCTTTGCAAATATTATCAGAATATTTAAAATCTTACACATTTATTAACCTCTTGTATCCCTGGAGGATGCCTGTTCAAAATCTATGCACATTTTTTATTTAAATATTCACTTATTTCCTTTAACTAACCAAATATGTATATATTGTATATATGCACAAACTGTTCACCAATTTTTAAATGTTGTTTATAATTTTTCCTTGAAAAAATTAGACTTTGATACAATATTTTTATGAGTAGTTCAGAAATACATTTTCCATATAAAATACTAACTTTTTTCACTTTATAGTAATTATTGCTTTCATTGTTTTAGTTTAGAAAATAATAATCCTTCTGATACTTTTTTCTGACAATTCCTTATGCTTAATCTTCATTATTTTTCAAGTAACACTCTATAAAGCAGAGTTTTGACTTCGACTTTTATTAAAATTCAGTTCAGTTTAGTTCAGTTGATCAGTTATACCCGACTCTTTGAAACCCCATGAATTGCAGCACGCCAGGCCTCCCTGTCCATCACCAACATCTGGAGTTCACTCAGATTCACATCCATCGAGTCAGTGATGCCATCCAGCCATCTCATCCTCTGTCGTCCCATTCTCCTCATGCCCCCAATCCCTCCCAGCATCAGAGTCTTTTCCAATGAGTCAACCCTTCGCATCAGGTGGCCAAAGTACTGGAGTTTCAGCTTCATCATCATTCCCTCCAAAGAACACCCAGGGCTGATTTCCTTTACAATGGACTGGTTGGATCTCCTGGCAGTCCAAGGGACTCTCAGGAGTCTTCTTCAACACCACAATTGAAAAGCATCAATTCTTCAGCACTCAGCTTTCTTCACAGTCCAACTCTCACATCCATACATTACCAGTGGAAAAACCATAGCCTTGACTAGACGGACATATGTTGGCAAAGTAATGTCTCTGCTTTTCAATATGCTATCTAGGTTGGTCACAACTTTACTTCAAAGGACTAAGCGCCTTTTAATTTCATGACTGCAGTCACCATCTCCAGTGATTTTGGAGCCCCCAAAAATAAAGTCTGACACTGTTTCCCCATCTATTTCCCATGAAGTGATGGGACCAGATGCCATGATCTTCGTTTTCTGAATGTTGAGCTTTAAGCCAAAATTTTCACTCTCCTCTTTCACTTTCATTAAGAGGCTTTTTAGTTTATCTTCACTTTCTGCCATAAGGGTGGCATCATCTGCATATCTGAGGAAAACAACAGAATGGGAAAGACTAGAGATCTCTTCAGGAGAATTAGAGATACCAAGGGAAAATTTCACACAAAGATGGGCTTGATAAAGGACAGAAATGGTATGGACCCAACAGAAGCACAAGATATTAAGAAGAGATGGCAAAAATACACAGAAGAACTCTATAAAAGAGATCTTCATTATCAAGATAATCATGATGGTATGATCACTCACCTAGAGCCAGACATCTTGGAATGTGAACTCAAGTGGGCCTTAGAAAGCATCACTATGAACCAATCTGGTGGAGGTGATGGAATTACAGTTGAGCTATTTCAAATCCTGAAAGAGGATGCTGTGAAAGTGCTGCACTCAATATGCCAGCAAGTTTGGAAAACTCAGCAGTGGCCACAGGAATGGAAAAGGTCAGTTTTTATTCCAATCCTAAAGAAAGGCAATGCCAAAGAATGCTCAAACTACCACACAGTTGCACTCATCTCAGATGCTAGTAAAGTAATGCTCAAAATTATCCAAGCCAGGCTTCAGCAATACATGACCCATGAACTTCCAGATGTTCAAGATGATTTTAGAAAAGACAGAGGAACCAGAAATCAAATTGCCAACATCTGCTGGATCGTGGAAAAAGAGTTCCAGAAAAACATCTATTTCTGCTTTATTGAGTATGCCAAAACCTTTGACTGTGTGGATCACAATAAACTGTGGAAAATTCTGAAAGAGATGGGACTACCAGACCACCTGACATGCCTCTTGAGAAACCTATATGCAGGTCAGGGGGCAACAGTTAGAACTGGACATGGAGCAACAGACTAGTTCCAAATAGGAAAAGGAGTATGTCAAGGCTGTATATTGTCACCCTGCTTATTTAACTTATATGCAGTGTACATCATGGGAAATGCTGGGCTGGAAGAAACACAGGCTGGAATCAAGATTGCCAGGAGAAATATGAATAACCTTACATATGCAGATGACAGTGTCCTTATTAAAATTAAACTACCTAAATTTATTTTCATAGAGTACTGAGAAAAGTCTCATATTTTCAGTTGAGTGTCCTCATTAACCACTTTATATAACTTAAATTCATAAAATCACGTTCACAAATTTGTTACTTAATATCAACTATCCATCTTCTTGCAGAATAGAAATATAGCTTCAATAGATGAAGAGTGAGGTGCTTTCAATAAATATTTGTTGAATGAATGACTTTATTAGCAAATAAATATAAAAGTGGGAAATATTGTGCACTGATCCAGATAACTTGACCTGAGTGTGTTCTCTTTAGAATATGGAGACAAGGAAGAAATATTGAAGGACCACAAATGCAATTTCAGATGGGAAGTAAAATAAATTCTATTTTTATTTTATTTTATTTATTTGTTTTTTTTCCCTGTGGTTTTAAATATATATATATGTGTATATATATATATATATATATATTTATTTATTTATTTATTTTACTTTACAATACTGTATTGGTTTTGCCATACATTGACATAAATCCACCACGGGTGTATGAGTTCCCAGTCCTGAACCCCCATTTACACAGTCCTTAACATAATTAAACAATATGTTGCTTTCTGTCCCTTCAGTTCATGCTGTCTCTTAACACAATTTTGTTTTTGCAAAAGATCAATATGCAATAAATGGCTGACAAAGAAACAAGAGGAAATATGTTGCAGAAAGTTTTTTAAATTTGAATTATTTACTAATTAAGTATATATTAAATATATGGCTCTACAGCATGGCTTTTGAAAATGAAAGGTCTAATATCCTAGTGCCCCAGTTCAAATTTCAATTCTCAAAGTCACTAGTTGCAGACTTGGAGAATGTGTTGTTTAGCTTTTCTAAATAGTAAATAACTCTTATTAAGTTAAAAAAAAAAAAGCTACCTTGAGGGTATGAAGACTCAATGGAATAATGTATATGGGGATTCTTTTACATCATTGGCAATGAGTAAATTTTAGACATGATGAGTAGTAAATGAAATGCAGTGATCTTACAGACAGAATGTTGAAGAGCACCACAGACAGTCTACTATTTTCCAGTGAAGGGCAAAATCATTGTTCAAGTAAAGTTGCTGGTTGAATAAAGTTGCCAAATTGAGCAAAAAACAACATGAATATCATAGGAGCAAAACGTTTCAAAGTAGCAGATGCAGGGAAAATTTATTTTAATTCTATAAAAAAGTATATATATCCTCCACACATATCAATATATCCTTCACTGTCAAATTAAGGCTTTTGAAGGAACAATCCAGAAACAAAAGAGAGAAAGATTGAGGTCATAGGATACTTACATCTAAAAATGTCACATCTAAACTTTGCATCTCTGCATTTAGTGAGTACTATAAACCGTGATTTTTAATACATTTGGAAATATATTTCATCATTTATTATATGGGCAATTTTAAAGTTATATAATCTTTAGATTCATTTGATTCCTTCCAGAGATTTTTCCTTGGGCTTTGTTCTGATAGTTCTCAAAACGTTAGCATTTTATTACTGTTAG
This sequence comes from Ovis aries, assembly GCF_016772045.2. Lineage (NCBI taxonomy): Eukaryota > Metazoa > Chordata > Mammalia > Artiodactyla > Bovidae > Ovis > Ovis aries. Next base: position 7,969,272 of record NC_056062.1, read on the forward strand.
GTAGGAGTTAGGCATGAACAATGAGTAATGGTCTAGCTGAAAAAGATTCAAGCTGATCTCTAAATCCCTCCCCAGACACCCCCCAGTGCTGCCCAGGAAAGCTAACAGATATGCAACAAAACAACCAAAGACTTTTCCAACTCTGGTGCATGTGTCCTAGATACACAGCAAATACAAACTAACCACAGGGGCTTTTCTAACTCTGGCATATGTGCCCTTGATGTTCAACTGTGTTCTCAGTGATCTTAGGCAGTCAGGAGCCCATTCAGCACAGTTCAGTTGCTCAGTCGTGTCTGACTCTTTGAGACCCCATAACATGCAGCACGCCAGGCTTCCCTGTCTATCATCAACTCCCAGAGTTCACTCAGATTCACTTATTGCTGAAGCCTGGCTTGGAGAATTTTGACCATTACTTTACTAGCATGTGAGATGATTGCAATTGTACGGTAGTTTGATCATTCTTTGGCATTGCCTTTCTTTGGGATTGGAATGAAAACACCTTTTCCATTCCTGTGGCCACTGCTGAGTTTTTGAAACTAGCTGGCATATTAAGTCCAGCACTTTCACAGCATCTTCTTTGTTCGTAGTTATGCTTTGTAAGGCCCACTTGACTTCACATTCCAGGCTGTCTGGCTCTAGGTGAGTGATCACACCATCATGATTATCTGGGTCATGAAGATCTTTCTTTATACAGTTCTTCTGTGTATTCTTCCCACCTCTTCTTAATACCTTCTGCTTCTTTTATGTCCATTCCATTTCTGTTCTTTATCGAGCCCAACTTTGCATGAAATATTCCCGTGATATTTCTAATTTTCTTTTTTTTTTTGCCTCTTCTTCTCCTTCTTATTTTTTTCCCTAATTTTCTTGAAGAGATCTGTAGTCTTCCTCATTCTGTTGTTTTCCTCTATTTCTTAGCATTGATCACTGAGGAAGGCTTTCTTATCTCCCCTTGCTATTCTTTGGAACTCTGCATTCAGAGGCTTATATCTTTCCTTTTCTCCTTTGATTTTCACTTATCTTCTTCTTGCAGCAATTTGTAAGCCCTCCTCAGACAGCCATTTTGCTTTTTTGAATTTCTTTTCCATGGGGATGGTCTTGATCCCTGTCTCCTGTACAATGTCACAAACCTCATTCCATAGTTTATCCAGCACTCTATCAATCAGATCTAGTCTCTTAAATCTATTTCTCACTTCCACTGTATAACCATAAGGAATTTGATTTAGGTCATACCTGAATGATCTAGTTGTTTTCCCTACTTTCTTCAATTTCACTCTGAATTTGGCAATAAGGATCTCATTCTCTGAGCCACAGTCAGCTCCCGGTCTTGTTTTTGCTGACTGTATAGAGCTTCACCATCTTTAGCTACAAAGAATATAATCAATCTGCTTTCGGTGTTGACCATCTGGTGATGTCCATGTATAGAGTCTTCTCTTGTATTGTTGGAAGAAGGTGCTATGACCAGTGCATTCTCTTGGCAAAACTCTATTAGCCTTTTCCCTGCTTCATTCCACATTCCAAGGACATATTTACCTGTTACTCCAGGTGTTTCTTGACTTCCTACTTTTGCATTCCAGTCCCCTATAATGAAAAAGGCATCTTTTTTTATTTTAATTCTAAAATGTCATAGGACTTCATAGAACCATTCAACTTCAGCTTCTTCAGCATTACTGGTTGGGGCATAGACTTGTATTACTGTGATATTGAATGGTTTGCCTTGGAAACGAAAAGAGATCATTCTGTCGATTTTGAGATTGCATCCAAGTACTGCATTTTGGACTCTTTTGTTGACCATGATGACTACTCCATGTCTTCTAAGGGATTCTTGCCTGCAGTGGTTGATATACTGGTCATCTGAGTTAAATTCACCCATTCCAGTCCATTTTAGTTTGCTGATTCCTAGAATGTCGACGTTACTCTTGCCATCTCCTTTTTGACTAGTTCCAATTTGCCTTGATTCATGGACCTGACATTCTAGGTTCCTATGCAATATTGCTCTTTACAACATCAGAACTTGCTTCTATCACCAGTCACATTCACAACTGGATATTGTGTTTGCTTTGGCTCCATCACTTCTTTCTTTCTGGAGTTCTTTCTCCACTGATCTCCAGCGGCATACTGGGCACCTACTGACCTGGGGAGTTTCTCTTTCAGTATCCTATCATTTTGCCTTTTCGTACCATTCATGGGGTTCTCAAGGCAAGAATACTGAAGTGGTTTGCCATTCCCTTCTCCAGTGGACCACATTCTGTCAGACCTCTCCACCATGACCTACCCATCTTGGGTGGCCCCACAGGGCATGGCTTAGTTTCATTGAGTTAGACAAGGCTGTGGTCCTAGTGTGATTAGATTGACTATAGTTTTCTGTGAGTATGGTTTCAGTGTGTCTGCCCTTTGATGCCCTCTTGCAAAACCTACCATCTTACTTGGTTTTCTCTTACCTTAGACTTGGGGTATCTCTTCATGTCTGCTCCAGCAAAGTGCAGCCATTGCTCCTTACATTGGACGAGGGGTATCTCCTCACCGCCACCCCTCCTGACCTTGAACGTGGCCTAGATCTTCTAGGACCTCCTACGCCCTTGCAGCAACCACTCCTTGGAAGTGGGATTCCTCCTCTCGGCCGCTGACCCTGACCTCGGACGCAGGGTAGCTCCTTTCGACCATTAAGGGTTCATAAATATTCTATGAATACAAACATCTGATTAAAACAGACTGAATTATGGGAAAGATCACATCTCAAAAGCATCAATTCTTCGGAGCTCAGCTTTCTTTATAGTCCAACTCTCACATCCATACATGAACACTGAAAAAACCACAGCCTTGACTAGAAGGACTTTTGTTGCCCAAGTAATGTCTCTGTTTTTTTAATATTCTGTCTACGTTGGTCATAACTTAAATTCCATGGCTGCAGTCATCAACTACAGGATTTGGGAGCCCCCCAAAATAAAGTTTGCTACAGTTTCCACTGTTTCCCTATCTATTTGCCATGAAGTGATGGGACCAGATGCCATGATCTTAATTTTCTGAATGTTGAGTTTTAACTCAACTTTTGCATTTTGCTCTTTTACCTTCTTCAAGAGGCTCTTTATGTGTTCTTTGCTTTCTGCCATATGATTGTGTCATCTGCATATCTGAAGTTAGTGATATTTCTCCTGGAAATCTTGATTCCAGCTTATGCTTCTTCCAGCCCAGCATTTCTCATGATGTACTCTGCATATAAGTTAAATAAGCAGGGTGACAAAATACAGCCTTGACATACTACTTTTCCTATTTGGAACCAGTCTGTTGTTCCATGTCCAGTTCTAACTGTGGATTCCTGACCTATATATAGGTTTCTCAAGAGGCAGGTCAGGTCGTCTTGTATTCCTGTCTCTTTAAGAATTTTCCAGAGTTTTTTGTGATCCACACAGTCAAAGGCTTGTAGTCAATAAAGCAGAAATAGATGTTTTGTTTTTGTTTTTGTTTTTGTTTTTGTTTTCTGGAACTCTCTTGCTTTTTTGATAATTTAACTGATTTTTGCAATTTGATCTCTAATTCCTCTTCTTTTCTAAAACCAGCTTGAATATCTGGAATTTCATGATTCATGTACTGTTGAAGCCTGGCTTGCAGAATTTTGAGCATTCCTTTACTAGCATGTAAGATGCATGCAAGTGTGCCATAGTTTGAGAATTCTTTGGCATTGCCTTTCTTTGGGATTGGAATGAAAACTGACTTTTTCTAGTCCTATGACCACTGCTGAGTTTTCTAACTTTGCTACCATATTGATTACAGCACTTTCTCACCATAATTTTTAGGATTTGAAATAGCTCTACTGATTTCCATCAGCTTCACTAGCTTTGTTCTTAGTGGTATTTCCTAAGGCCCACTTGACTTCACATTCTGGGATGTCTGGTTCTACGTGAATGGTCATATAGTTGTGATTATCTTGGTCATGAAGATTTTTTTTTTTTGTATAGTTTTTCTGTGTATTCTCGCCAATACAATAAGATATTCTTCTAAATATATTCTTCTTCTGTTAGATCCGTACCATTTTCATTCATTATTGAGTCCATCTTTGCATGAAATATTCCTTTGGTATCTCTAATTTTCTCGAAGATGTCTCTAGTCTTTCCATTCTATTGTTTTGTTCTATTTCTTTGCACTGATCACTCAGGAAGACTTTTTTAGTTATCTTGCTATTCTTTCAAACTCTGCATTCAAACGGCTATATCTCTACTTTTCTTCTTTGTTTTTTATGTCTCTTCTTTTCATAGCTATTTGCAAGGCCTCCTCAGACAGCCATTATGTGTTTTTTGTTTGTTTGTTTGTTTTTTGGCATATATTTTTCTTCGGGTTGGTCTTGCTCCCTGTCTCCTGTACAGTATCATGAACCTCTGTCCATAGTTCATCAGGTACTCTGTCTATCAGATCTAATCCTTGAATCTATTTCTCACTTCCACTGTATACTCATAAGGGATTTGGTTTAGGTCATACCTGAATGATATGGTTTTCCCTCTAGTGGTTTTCCCTCCTTTCTTCAATTTCAGTCTGAATTTGGCAGTGAAAAACTCATGGTCTGAGCCACAGTCAGTCCCCAGTCTTGTTTTTGCTGACTGTATAGAGCTTCTCCCTGTTTGGATGCAAAGAATATGATCAATCTGATTTTGTTATTGACCATCTGGTGATGTCCATGTGTGGAGTCTTCTCTTTTGTTGTTGGGAGAGGATGTTTGTTATGCATTCTCTAGGCAAAACTCTATTTTGCTCTGTTTCATTCTGTTCTTCAAGGCCAAATTTCCTGTTACTCCAAGTGTATCTTGACTTCCTATTTTGCACTCAGTCCTCAATAATGAAAAGGACATCTTTTGGGGGTAGTAGTTCTAGAAGTCTTGGAGTTTCAGATTCTTCAACATTGCTGGTCAGGGTATAAATTTGTGTTACTGTGATATTGAATGGTTTGCCTTGGAAATGGACAGATTATTCTGTCATTTTTGAGACTGCACCTAAGTACTGCATCTTGGGATCTTTTGTTGACTATGATGACTACTCCATTTCTTCTAAGGGATTTTGCCCACAGTAGTAGATATAATGGTCATCTGAATTAAATTTGCCCATTCTAGTCCATTTTAACTCACTGATTCCTAAAACGTTGACCTTCACTCTTGCCATCTTCTGTTTGACCACTTCCAATTTTCTTTGATTCCTGGACCTAACATACCAGGTTTCTACACAGTTTTGCTCTTTACAGAATTAGTCTTTAATTCTATCACCGGTCATTTCCATAACTGGGTGTGTTTTTGCTTTGGTTCCATCTTTTCATTCTTTCTGGAGTTATTTCTCCACTGATCTCCTGTAGAATGTTGGGCACCTACTTATCTGGGGAGTTCATCTTTCTGTGTCCTATCTGGGAAGTAGTATAGAAGCATTATATGATGGAAGTAAAAGGGTAAGTATTTTCTGTGTAATAATGTTCAACTACAGGAAGGAGCAAGGTGCTCTGTAGAGAATGCACAGATGAATGAGAAAGATTCCAAATTGAAAAGCATGAAGGACATCCATTCAGTTCACTCACTCAGTCATGTCCAAATCATTGAGACTCCATGGACTGCAGCATGCCAGACTTCCCTGCCCAGCACAAACTCCTGGATCTTGCTCAAATTCATGTTTGTTCTTTAGGTTTACTTATTTTCATTTTCCTATTTGAAAGCTAAATAAAATTATAATGAAAATAAAATTATTCAAGCATGAGGAAGTAAACACATTCAAGGAAAACCATCTGGAATACAGAAAACTAGTCTCTAGGGCTATGAAATCTGGAAAACCTTCTTATGTAGACTGCTGTTATTTTTAAAGGAATTAATCTCTCTGCATTCGTTTTGTGCTTCCCCTAAACTGGGAAGTAGTATAGAAGCAAATGGCAAAGCATGAAGAACTATAGTTCAGTTCAGTCACTTAGTCATGTCCAACTCTTTATGACCCCATGGACTGCAACACACCAGGCTTCCTTATTCATCAACAACTCCTGGAGCTTGCTCAAATTATATCCATTCAGTAAGTAATACCATCTCATCCTCTGTCCTCCCCTTCTCCTCATGCCTTCAATTTTTCCCAGATCAGGGTCTTTTCCAATGAGTCAGTTCTCTGCATCAGATCTCCAAATTATTGGAGTCATATAAATATATGATGCATTTACATAAGTTATATATATATATATACACACATACATACATATATATAAATCCCTCCCATGTTATAATGTGTGTATGTTTAAATGTTAAACAGAAATATGAAATATATGTTGCATATATTGTCATACACAAGGAAGTCAAGAAACACATGGAGTAACAGGCAAATTTGGCCTTGGAGTATGGGATGAAGCAGGACAAAGCTAATAGAGTTTTGCCAAGAAAACGCACGGGTCATAGGACCTTTTTCCAACAAGAAAAGAGAAGACTCTACACATGAACATCACTAGATGGTCAACACCAAAATCAGATTGACTATATTCTTTGCAGCCAAAGATGGAGAAGCTCTATACAGTCAGCAATAGCAAGTCCAGGAGCTAACTATGGCTTAGATCATGAACTTCTTATTGCCAAATTCAGACTGAACTAGAATAAAGTGGAGAAAACCACTAGACCATTCAGGTATGACCTAAATCAAATCCTGTATGACTATACAGTGGAAATGAGAAATAGATTTAAGTTTCTAGATATGACAGACAGAGTGCCTGAAGAACTATGAATGGAGGTTTGAAACAATGTACGGGAGACAGGAATCAAGACTATCCCCAAGAAAAAGAAATGAAAAAAGGAAAATGGTTGTCTGAGGAGTCCTTACAAATAGCTGTGAAATGAAGGGAAGAGAAAAGCAAAGGAGAAAAAGAGAGATATATCCATTTGAATACAGAGATAAAAAGATTATCAAGGAGAGATAAGAAAGCCTTCCTCAGTGATCAGTGCAAAGAATTAGAGAAAAACAATAGAATAGGAAAGACTAGAGAGCTCTTCAAGAAAATTAGAGATACCAAGGGAACATTTCATGCAAAGATGGGCTCAGTAAAGGACAGAAATGGTATGAACCTAACAGAAGCAGAAGATATTAAGAATAGGTGGCAAGATGCAGCATGCTTGGGGCTGGTGCATGGGGATGACCCAGAAAGATGTTATGGGGAGGGAGGTGGGAGGGGGGTTCATGTTTGGGAATGCATGTAAGAATTAAAGATTTTAAAATTTAAAAAAAAAATGCATAGAAGAACTGTAAAAAAAAAAAGATCTTCATGACTCAGATAATTATGATGGTGTGATCACTCACCTAGAGCCAGACATCTTGGAAGGTGAAGTCATGGGCCTTAAGAAGCATCACTATGAACAAGGCTAGTGGAGGTGATGGAATACCAGTTGAGCTATTTCAAGTCCTGGAAGATGATGCTGTAAAAGTGCTGCACTCAATATGCTAGCACATTTGGAATACTCCGCATTGGCCACAGGACTGGAAAAGGTCAGTTTTCATTCCAGTCCTTAAGAAAAACAATGCCAAAGAATGCTCAAACTACTGCAGAATTGCATTTATTTCACATGCTAGTATAGGAATGCTCAAAATTCTCCAAGCCAGGCTTCAGCAATATGTGAACCATGAACTTACAGATCTTCAAGCTGGTTTTAGAAAAGGCAGAGGAACCAGAGATCGAATTGCCAACATCTTCTGGATCATCAGAAAAACAAGAGAGTTCCAGAAAAGCATCTGTTTCTGCTTTATTGACTATGCCAAAACCTTTAACTGTGTGGGTCACAATAAACTGTGGAGAATTCTTCAAGAGATGGGACTGCCAGACCACCTGACCTGCCTCTTGAGAAACCTATTGCAAGTCAGGAAGCAACAGTTAGAGCTGGCTATGGAACAATAGACTGGTTCCAAATAGGAAAATGAGTACATCAAGGCTGTATATTGTCACCCTGCTTATTTAACTCATATGCAGAGTACATCATGAGAAATGCTGGGCTGGAAGAAGCATAAGCTGGAATTAAGATTGCCAGGAGAAATACCAATAACCTAAGGTATGCAGATGACACCACCGTACGGCAGAGAGTGAAGAAGAACTTTCATTTTCTTGATGAAAATGAAAGAGGAGAGTGAAAAAGTTGGCTTAAAGCTCAACATTCTGAAAACTTAATATTATGGCATCTGGTCCCATCACTTCATGGCAAATGAATTAGGAAACAATGGAAACAGTGACTGACTTTATTTTTCTGGGGTTCAAAATCAGTACAGATTGTGATTGCAGCCATGAAATTAAGACACTTTCTTCTTGGAAGGAATGTTATGACTAACCTAGATAGCATATTGTAAAGCAGATGCATTACTTTGTCAACAAAGGTCCTTCTAGTCAAGGCTATGGTTTTTTCCAGTGGTCATTTATGGATGTGAGACTTGGACTATAAAGAAAGCTGATTGCCAAAGAATTGATGCTTTTGAACTGTGGTGTTGGAGAAGACTCTTGAGAGTTCCTTGGACTGCAAGGAGATCCAACCAGTCCATCCTAAAGGCGATCAGCCCTGGGTGTTCTTTGAAAGGACTGATGCTGAAGCTGAAACTCCAATACTTTCGCTACCTGATGTGAAGAGCTGACACATTAGAAAAGACTCATGCTGGGAAAATTGAGGGCAGAAGAAGTGGACGCCAGAGGATGACATGGTTGGATGGCATCACTGACTCAATGGACATGAGTTTTTAATGGCCTCTGGGAGTTGGTGATGGACAGAGAGTCATGTCATGCTGCTGTTCTTGGGGTCGCAAAGAGTCAGACACTACTGAGTGTCTGAACTGAACTGAATACATATATAAATAAATTATTTTTAAAGTCTGCTAAAATTCTAAGTAAAATAAGCCCTTACAATACTCTAAAGACATGCTTTGATAACATTATTTCCAAACAACCTCTAACTTACAATTACATAACAGAGTTACAACATGTAGTCTAAAGGAGAAAATGACATAAACACATGTGATAGTAAGTAATCATACTTGCTAAGTGTTGGTATTTATTGACAGTATTTTAATTATACACACTCTATATATACAAAATTTCAAAAATAATGATGCATAGTACATAAATAGTAAAATGTGCTCAAGAGATTAAAATTCATTTTATTGACTTTTTTATGTGCTATGATGATACAAAAATGACAAAGTCAGCACCTTTCCTACTTGTTTTCAAGGAATGTAAAAATATCTGGGAATAGCTTTTATTAACATGCAAATAGCAAAGATTTATATCAAAGCATAATGAATACTCTAGAACAGAAAAAGATAAGGTGTTCTAGCCAAAGAAATAAACAGTTTTAATTATTGCAGGTGCCATTATTTATACTGTATTTCTATAGTAATTTTATTGCCACTCATTTTTATTATAATCATAATTTTATTTTTAATTCTACTATTTGGAGGGTTTTGCAATGAGAATAAATTATTTGCCTCTACTTTCTAGCTAATCAAGATAAAATTGAGTAAGGTTTAAACAATAGAAGAAAAGATTGTTATTACTGGAGAAAAGAAAAGAATAGTGGAAGGAAGGCACAGAATGGGTGGGTAAAATTTGAAGTCTAACTGAAGCAAGGAAAAAAGCAGAGGTTAACTCAGTATGTTGTCATTATTGTTAAGAAAGACCTTGAAAAGAATTTTAAATGGCAATAAGAATGAAAAGAAGCTTAACTTAATAAATAGAGAAACAATTTCAGGATGAAAGATAAATCTTTTACTAAAAGGGCTTTGCATTTTAAAAAGTTAAAATGCATATATGGCACAAATCCATGTGCATTTTCTGTAGATTTTTTCCTGTAATTCAAAATTGATCGCTCAGCTTTTACATATATTTTTTTCATACTCTTTTAGTGATTCTATTAGGAATCACCTTTTGTTTGAAAAATAACAGTCACACCATAATTTGCCTTGTCTGGTTAGTAAATGCTTGCATAAAACATTTACAACTGAGATAATTTTAAAACTTAAAATTGCAAAGCATACTGCAGAAAAATATTATATTCATATAAATATTGTTTCTTTGCACTTTGACTAAAAATGAACTTTCATAATGTTTATTATTATACTATCAGGCCAATCATCATAAAAAAACACTTCATGATTTTTTTTTAACCTGATATCTTACTTTCTTCAAAGATAATTCACTCAAATTATTTGAAAGTAATTTTTTTAACCTGGAATGATAAATTATGAAGATTAACAACTGATTAAGTCTAATTTAAATAATAATAGTTTGGTGTAAACAGACAAATAGCAAAAAGATACAACCACAAAGAAAACAAATAACAAATCTATTGTATGGCAGATACAATTTAAATGACTATGTCTGTGGAAATGGTGGCAACCTGAAAAGAAGTGTTTGTAATTAATCTCAGTCTCATACACTTGCTTCTAATATGTCCATCTCTCTTAATATCTGCTCCACACAGCACTTCCCTAAGGCTCTGTTCAACTAGTATCTTCTTCTTCCTAGTCATGGATTTTCATGAACCTTACTCTATTTCATGAACTTCCAACTTGACTGTCATTTCCTGCTTTTAATAATACTTACTATCTCAATTTCTCAACATCCCATTTGAATTTTTATGCTAATCTAAGCATTGTTGTTCATTTCACAGGAATTGTTTTTCTTAATGAGTTTACTCATAACTTAAAATTTTGCTGGTGCAAAAATATAACTTTATGGCTAGCAGCGAAGCGCTCCAGCAAGTTACAAGTACCAAAGGCTTTTGATGAGCAAGGCGTTGGCACCCACTGGCTTGCTGAACAGACAGTAAAATGATGCAGATGTGGAAGACTACAGCTAGCTCCCTCTCAAAAGGAAATGAGCCAACAAGAAATTATGTTCAATAAAATATCTTAATTCAAAGACTATAACAGAATGTACAATCTTAATGTCACAAAGGTTGTAGTGTTATTTTCTGTAGTGATTTGTTATCCATTCTGTGGCAATTACAACTCTTGGAGGTTTTCTTCTTGCATGATGCCTGCATATGCATTATATATATATATACACACACAAATATATGTATTTGTTTCCTTTACACTTGAATTTGAGATTATCATTATCTAGGTTATTTCCCTTCACATTATTTTCATTAAGTCATTATTGTAAGTGTTAAATGTAAACGCCCCTCACTATTCTAATCTTCAGAGAAGGCAATGGCACCCTACTCCAGTACTCTTGCCTGGAAAATCCCACGGATGGAGGAGCCTGGAAGGCTGCAGTCCACGGGGTTGCTGAGGGTCGGACACAAATGAACGACTTCACTTTCACTTTTCACTTTCATGCGTTGGAGAAGGAAATGGCAACCCACTCCAGTGTTCTTGTCTGGAGAATCCCAGGGACAGGGGAGCCTGGTGGGCTGCCATCTATGGGATCACACAGAGTTGGACACGACTGAAGTGACTTAGCAGCAGCAGCATTCTAATCATAAAATTATTTAGAAAAGTCATAAATTTCTTGGTTTGTCTGTGTGCATAGAAAATTATTTGCAGCTGTGTGTTGGTTGTTTTACATCACGGTACTAATATTTGTCTTATTTTAAAAATATTTTATAATCCTTCCTCCATTGTCTAAAAATAAGTTATAAAAAGACAAGAGATATACAGAAAATTGCTGGTGAATTTGAGTTCCTTAAACTTAAAAATAAATCTAAGGCAGTTTACATTCTAAATGAAATTAAAACTCAAGCTAGAGACTATGAAAAGATGTGCATATAAAACTCACAGAGATAGCATATTAATAAAGATTAAAATTATTTAAATATATGCAAAATAAAACAACTAGGAAGAGATATCAACACAATGTATCAACAAACGATTACAGAGAGTATATAGAAAAGGCAAAAGGAATCTGAACTACTATTTGACTAAGAGAAATTCAAATGACTATCACAATGAGATGGCATTCACATCAAATAGATTAGCAAAATGTTAAGTATCTGTTACCAAATGTTGCAAAATATGAAAAATTAAGTATCTTCATACACTGACAGAGGAGTATATGTTATTACACTCATTTTGGAAGACAGATTGAAAATATCTAGTCAGTTTTGTGATACACCCACTTTTACTTCTGATCTTAAAGAGATATTTTAAAATCATAAACTACTGGATTTTATTGTGCATATATTGAAATGCACTATAAACATTTAAATTTCTCGGTTAAAAAATATAAATATTTTAATATGTAAAAACATCCTCTAAAGTGTAATTTTGCATGAAAAAACATGGCTTTACAAGTTTTCCTTCACTGTTGTCCTTAGAGTCGCCCTCAGTTCCCTCTCAAACAATGAATAATTTAAAATAACACCACCAACAACAAAAAAGTGTGCGATTTTTGGAACACATAATTTTATCTAACATATTTGAAGGAATTATATCATTATCTTACTTTCTCTTATTTATAGGTCCATGAGGAAAATGTTGTTTCACATTTAACAACTGAGTCAATTTTGAATTAAATAACTTCTCAGAGTTTAAATAAAATTAGTTCAACCACACAGTTAGTGGCCAAGATGTTCCTTGTCTCTTCCCAAAGGCCACGTTCTGAGACACCTTGAAGATGGTCACCCCTATTATTTTATTAAGAGTTGACTCTTCACAACAGTCAAATAAAAACTAAGCTTCACTTAATATGTTAAGTCAAATGGCTAATGTGGTTTAATGTGGTTTAATGTGGTCAACTACTAACATTGCTAAATTTCATTGAATGAATTTTAAATGGGATGATACATGTAACATCTTATAACATGCAACCTTATAACAGTGCCTGAAAGTGTGTAAGCCGACTATATAAGTGTTAGATGGTACTGTCAAAGGTTTTCATAACTATTGTGTGGTATTAAGTGTTGTGAGCCACGCAAGGATGAAGATAACATCTATGACTTTTTAAATGGAGAATTTAATGTATTTCAAATTCAAAGGCAAGTAGAAAAGTATTGCTTTTCTAAAACTAGCTATTGTTTTAGGAACTAAGTCATGTTTGACTCTTTTGTGACCCTATAAACTTGTTGTCCACAGGCTCCTCTGTCCATGGGATTTCCCAGCCAAGAACACAGGAGTAGGCTGCCATTTCCTTCCCCAGGGCATCTTCTTAATGCTGGAATAGAACCCACATCTCTTGCACTGAAAGTGGATTCTTAACCTCTGAGACACTGAAGAAGCCCCAAACTAGCTATGCATCAAGGCAAATGAAATAGACATCATAATAATGGTACAAAATATGACATTTTATATTAAAAAGGGGTTAATTTTCCTTTTGAGATTAGGGGCAAAATTGTGATAATTGGTTGAAAAACTAGTCTAACTTTGTAGCAAGAGAATAGTTATGAGCAAGGCAGAAAAGGCAAATTATATCAGATTGAAAAAGATATTATGAGTAATAGCAGAAGCAGTGTATTCAACGGTGTGTCTTGAGGTTGGTGGGGGACTTATGTAGGAAGAGATGTGTTAGAGATGTGGCTAAGAGGTCATCATTACAGAGGCAATGAGAAAAGATTTTAAATGGTTTCCTCTATTAAAACTCTTATTTAGTGAAGTTGGTTAAATGTACTTCCTCTAGACATGACATAGACTGAAAAGTTCTTAAAGAAAAGGTCAGATTTTCATACTCTCTTTTTCCCGTGTATTGAAACATATACTCTCAAGTCTCTCTGAATTTACTGTACATATTAAAAGACCAAAACAGCTGTGAGTACCAGGATTATTTTTCCTTCACAAACTAAATAGGATTAGATATTTCACATCAGTGCCAATTTATCTTATTATTATTCTATTACCTTTATGTGCCTTTTTTTTTAATCTTAATGCATAAAAGCATTTCTGAACCAGTATCTCTCAGAGGATAAGAAATGTTCTTACTGACCATATTTTTTCTTGTCTTGAGAATTAGAATTTTAGATTAAATTATCTTTCATGTGCCTGAGAATATATGAATACCTCTGAAAGACTGCACACTTAAAAGTTTTGGGGAAATAAAAAATGCATTAGTAACTGGTAGTAATCCAAGTCTGACTTAATGACATAAGATTTCAGAGACATACCTTGCTCTGATCAAATTGGATTAAAATACTGCAAACTTAGCAGAATTCTGCAAGTTCTGAACTAAAATAACCTTGAAAATGTTGATTTTCTGGTATGCATTTAATGTAAATTAAAGAAAAATTTCAAATTATTTTAATAAAGTTAATTATATTATAAGGAAATTATTATGCTTACATAAAGTGATCACAATTAACTCAAAACATTTAAATTTATAGTTATCATAGGACAACCTAGAAAATATAATTGATTTTCAAATCAAAATTTCTGAAGGATAAATGCGAACATTCATAGCAGAAAATAGTATTGATTTAGATTTTATTCATGATCAGTTCAGTTCAGTTCAGTCACTCAGTCATGCCCGACTCCTCGCAACCCCATGAATTGCAGCACGCCAGGCCTCCCTGTTCATCACCAACTCCTGGAGTTCACTTAAACTCATGTCCATCGAGTCAGTGATGCCATCCAGCCATGTTATCCATGTTAGCTTGCTTGCTTTCTAAGTTGCTTCAGTCGTGTCTGACTCTGTGCAACCCCATAGATGGCAGCCCACCAGGCTCCGCCGTCCCTGGAATTCTCCAGCAAGAACACTGGAGTGAGCAGGGCATAATATTTAATATTTAATAAATTCACTTGTATTACTAAATTTATTTGTATACCAATAATTCTTTATTTTTAACATTTTCTATTCAATCCCACCTCTCTCTACTGAGTTACAGATTTGAAGCTCCTTCTTTAATTTCATATCTATTTAAATGCATTTAATCATTTGTAAGACAAAAGAAATTCTGGGAAAGTCCTTACCAAAAATCTTTGGCAATCTCCTAAGAACTTGAACAGACTTGCATGATTAGGACAATATGGGATCTGTCAGGGACTTTTGTTCCAACACTTTTCTAAATTTATCTTCATGTAATTAATCATCCTGAAGCAGTGTAAATATTTACTTCTAATTCTTTCTCTTCTTGTTTTGCTCATTTTCAATTCTATATTCTTATCGACTTAATAATGTTTTATACATGATGCCATGAGTTTTTGAAATAAATTTATTCCTAGTTTAATAAATAAATGTAAGAATAAATATGCAAGTTCAGTTCAGTTCAGTCACCCAGCCATGTCTGAATCTTTGCGTCCCCATGAAATGCAGCATGCCAGGCCTCCCTGGCCATCAACAACTCCCAGAGACCACCCAACCCATGACCATTGGGTCAGTGATGCCATCCAGCCACTGTCATCCCCTTTTCCTACTGCCCCCAATCCCTCCCAGCATCAGAATTGTTTCCAACGAGTCAACTCTTCGCATGATGTGGCCAAAGAACTGGAATTACAGCTTTAGCATCATTCCTTCCAAAGAACATCCAGGAGTGATTTCCTTCAAAATGGACTGCTTGGATCTCCTTGCAGTCCAAGGGACTCTCAAAAAGTCTTCTCCAACACTACAGCTCAAAAGCATCAATATTTTGGGGCTTAGCTTTCTTCACAGTCCAACTCTCACATCCATATATGAACACTGGAAAAACCATAGCCTTGACTAGACAGACCTTTGTTGGCAAAGTAATGTCTCTGCTTTTGAATATGCTAGCTGGTTGGTCATAACATTCCTTCCAAGGAGTAAGCATCTTTTAATTTCATGGCTGCAATCACCATCTGCAGTGATTTGGAGCCCCAAAAAATGAAGTTGGACACTGTTTCCCCATCTATTTCCCATGAAGTGATGGGACCAGATGCCATGATCTTCGTTTTCTGAATGCTGAGCTTTAAGCCAACTTTTTCACTCTCCTCTTTCACTTTCATCAAAAGGCATTTTAGTTCCTCTTCACTTTCTGCCATAAAGGTGGTGTCATCTGCATATCTGAGGTTATTGATATTTCTCCCAGCAATCTTGATTTCAGCTTGTGCTCCTTCCAGCCCAGCATTTCTCATTATATACTCTGCTTAGAAGTTAAATAAGCAGGGTGACAATATACAGCCTTGATGTACTCCTTTTCCTATTTGGAACCAATCTGTTGTTCCATGTCCAGTTCTAATTGTTGCTTCCTGACCTGCAAACTACTGCACAATTGAACTCATCTTACACGCTAGTAAAGTAATGCTCAAAATTCTCCAAGGCAGGCTTCATCAATACGTGAACCATGAATTTCCTGATATTCAAGCTGGTGTTAGAAAAGTCAGAGGAACCAGAGATCAAATTGCCAACATCCGTTGGATCATGGAAAAAGCAAGAGAGTTCCAGAAAAACATCTATTTCTGCTTTATTGACTATGCCGAAGCCTTTGACTGTGTGGGTCACAAGAAACTGTGGAAAATTCTAAAAGAGATGGGAATACCAGACCACCTGACTTGCCTCGTGAGAAATCTGTATGCAGGTCAGGAAGCAACAGTTGAAACTGGACATGGAACAACAGACTGGTTCCAAATAAGAAAAGGAGTACGTCAAGGCTGTATATTGTCACCCTGCTTCTTTAACTTCTAAGCAGAGTACTTCATGAGAAATGCTGGACTGGAAGAAACACAAGCTGGAATCAAGATTGCTGGGAGAAATATCAATAACCTCAGATATGCAGATGACACCACCCTTATGGCAGAAAGTGAAGAGGAACTAAAAAGCCTCTTGATGAGAGTGAAAGAGGAGAGTGAAAAAGTTGGTTTAAGCTCAACATTCAGAAAATGAAGATCATGGCATGCGGTCCCAACACTTCATGGGAAATAGATGGGGAAACAGTAGAAACAGTGTCAGACTTTATTTTTGGTTGCTCCAAAATCACTGCAGATGGTGATTGCAGCCATGAAATTAAAAGACGCTTACTCCTTGGAATAAAATTATGACCAAGCTAGATAGTATATTGAAAAGCAGAGACATTACTTTGCCAACTAAGGTCCGTCTAGTCAAGGCTATGGTTTTTCCAGTAGTCATGTAGCGATGTGAGAGTTGGACTGTGAAGAAGGCTGAGCGCTGAAGAATTGATGCTTTTGAACTGTGGTGTTGGAAAAGACTCTTGAGAGTCCCTTGGATTGCAAGGAGATCCAACCAGTCCATTCTGAAGGAGATCAGCCCTGGGATTTCTTTGGAAGGAATGATGCTAAAGCTGAAACTCGAGTACTTTGGCCACCTCATGTGAAGTGTTGACACATTGGAAAAGACTCTGATGCTGGGAGGGATTTGGGGCAGGAGAACAAAGGGGCAACAGAGGATTAGATGGCTGGATGGCATCACTGACTCTATGAACGCGAGTCTGAGAGAACTCCGGGAGTTGGTGATGGACAGGGAGGCCTGGCATGCTGCGATTCATGGGGTCACAAAGAGTCGGACACGACTGAGCGACTGAACTGAACTGACCTGCATACAAGTTTCTCAAGGGGCACATCAGGTGGTCTGGTATTCCCATCTCTTGAAGAATTTTCCACAGTTTATTATGTTTCACAGAGTCAAAGGCTTTGGCAAATCAATAAAGCAGAAATAGATGTTTTTCTGGAACTTTCTTGCTTTTTCCATGATCCAGCGGATGTTGGCAATTTGACCTCTGGTTCCTCTGCCTTTTCTAAAACCAGCTTGAACATGTGGAAGTTCATGGTTGATGTATTGCTGAAGCCTGACTTGAAGAATTTTGAGCAGTACTTTACTAGCATGTGAGATGAGTGCAATTGTGCAGTAGCTTGAGCAATTTGTAAACACAATGTTATGAAAATTCATGTTATTTGACTTTATATTTAAACATATAAAAATGGGTGTAATATTAAATATATTCTGAAGTCAATAACAAGTAGCAGGAAAATTTTTCCCTCTCATTTATATGTCAATCCTTGTTACTAGAACAGATTAATTTTATAATATTTCTGTCCTTTATTAAATTTTGTCATATGGAATGAAGCACTAGAGTTTTTATACCCCAAAGTACTTAACAGTTATTTAGGCTTATTTTCCCAATGTAAAATGTATTCCTTAGAGCAAATGTCAGATATACTAGCTGAAACAACCAAAATGAAGTTGAATTTATCAGATGTGTTTCATCACTTTCCTAGTATAGGTGATCAAAGTCTATCTACTTATAGGTTGTTTCTGTTAGGTCCTCCGTGGTCAATGTAGATCTTGTTTGCTTTTACTGTTTTAAATCTGTCCATGGTTTTCCACAGCAATCTGTTCAATTGCTCTATTTCTGGTTCTTTCAGTCAAAGAAAGCTACCATATAGCCATATATTCAGCACTGTGTTTTAAGGTAATTCCTTAATCTTTAATCTGCAATTACTAAATGATTTCCCCTGTGCAAAAAAGTTACATCAATCAGGCTATTTTGTAGATTATTTTGACAAGTAATTACATACATATTTCTAGTTTTCTCTGTTCACCTATAAGGAAAAGCAGAAATTATCTGAGAAAAAGATAAATTTAAGCCCCAAACCTGTGAGGATATTGTTTGCTGTAGTTCAGTCACTGAGTCCTGTCCTACTGTTTGTGATCCCATGGACTGTAGTCAGGATATTCTGTCCATGTGATTTCCTAGGCCAAGGATACAGAAATGGGATGTTTCTCCAGAGGTTCTTCCTGACCTAGGGATTGAGCCCATGTCTGCTGCATTGGCAGGCTGATTCCTTACCACTGAGCCACCAGGGAATCCCATATGTGGATATAGTTATAGGTAATTTTAGAAATGACAACTCAATATCATCTTCAATACTATTCTATGTTGTAATTCCTCTTTACAACTGCATGGCTTTTAAATTCCTAATTAAATTAAATTAACTATTAAATTCAGAGAAACAACTCTCACCAATCTGATACTCTTTCAGAAAGATAAAATAGTACATACTCATGCACACAAATTTAACGTCTCTTTCTTATAGAATTCATACTGGTTTAAAGTCAAGTTTATGTGCTTCTCTGAAATTCAAGATTTGAAGTATGCACGGTGGACAGTCTAAATTATTTAATGTATTTACATATCTATTCCTATGCTATGCATAGATTAATGCTAAATATTTATTAATTGATTATAATTGCTAATGTCATATATCCTGAGTTAAGAATCTAAAATAAAATGAACATTTTTAAAATATTCTGTACAAATTAGTATACTGACATAGTCAATCAAATTCTAAATTATTTTGTGTGATTTTTCAAGATTGTAATGTGAACCTAGCAAAATTTGCAATATAACGACTTTATCTTTCACATGTTTAACTCTCTCAGTGGAAGAGTAGAAATCCCAAGCCTTGAATTTCCATATGCTGTTTAAGATCTCAAATAATATCTCTATCTAATTGATTTTTTTCCAATTAAAGCTTAATTGTGCATATACTTTCTATATTTTCAGATAAAGAAATTGTCATCTGTTACTTTTTGTTCTTTTTTTCAAGGCAACATTTAGGAAGTGTGAACAGTTTATCACATTTATTATAATTATGTGGAAGTCAAATTTAGCAACTTCTCCACCAAGAATTAAAGGGACTTAAAAAACATAAGTGTCACTATTTAACATAATCCATAAATATTTCATGCCAGTAATACTTGTCAGAAAATATTTTGCAGAGATCAGAACATTGGCATTTTTTAAAAAAGCCAGTCATGGTTAATTTCTAATAATATTTTCTGCTAAGACATCAATTATTGAGATTTTTTGTGAAATTTAAATATTAAAATGCATATTGACTTACTTTCTTGTATTATAGGAGTCAAGACTTAATTTCCTCCACTAATGAAAGTCAGTAAATAGAATTTGGTAATGCCAATTAAGGGTAAGAAATATATTTCTGGCTAATCTGAAAAAATGACTTCTAATGTATTTCAAAAGCAAATAATATTCTGGTAATTTTCAAAGAAAATGCCTTTCTGTTAATATCTGAGAAGTTAATATAAATACAATAGTGAAGGGCTTCTCAGGTAGTACTAGTGCTAATAAACCTGCCTGCCAGTGCAGAAGACATAAGAGACAGAGGTTTGATCCCTGGGTCTGGAAGACCCCCTGTAGGAGGGCATGGCAAACCACTCCAGTATTCTTGCCTGGAGAACTCCATGGGCAGAGGAGCCTTGTGGGCTACAGTCCACTGGGTCACAAAAGAGTCAACTTAGCTTTCACACCTGCACAATAGTGAAGTCTATATCATATAAACCAATGCTGGTACTTGTGTATTAATGATCATCAGACACATATTTATATTGTTTTAATATGTTTCTTCAAAATCAATATTTTCTATTTGACTTATTTCCCTAGAGCTATTATATCTTTGTTATTTGGATTTTCTGTGATTTTGGAAACTGTGCTTTGTTCATCAATATTGCATTCTTATATTCTATCAGAGGCAGTGACCGTGTAGAATTTGGAAAGGATGTAGAAAGTGTAAAGCTGCTTTGACGATCCCTGATGAAGGCAATAACTCAGAAATCTGCACCTCATTTCACTCCCCATGCTGTCCACTGTCTGACTTCCAATATTTTCATCAACTCAAGAGGGCCTCTGACCCCATTCTCCACTCTTCCCTCGTGAATGTATTATTGCATGTAAGTGACAGGAAATTGAGTTCTGTAAATCTTGTTGCAAGTTTCATTGACCCTTATTTGTTACTGTGAAATCCCCTTACTTCCACGAACACATGAAGTTCTTATTGGACTGTCATGTATATTTTTCGTATCTGCTAATAAGAAAGTTTGCTGCTCTGTGTATGGCACCTTCCATGTGCTGCCTTCTGAGATGTCTCTCCTCCAGCATGATGGCCATTAACAAGGGACTATTGTGTGCAAGACATTAGACACTGAGTAAATGCTCTCCAACACAAATGTTTACTGATACATAATGTGATTGGAAAAAAAAAAATAAGACAGTAAAATACTAAATATTTCAGGCATAGTTTAGATTGACAGATCATGGAAACCATGAGGTGTTTAAACACTGAGATGTTGTAAATAAAAGTAATATTTTATTTTTCAAGTGTAAAAATTGGTGATGTCCCAAATTAGGAAAACAATATAAAGGAGGAGCTATGAAGGAGAAATAGTCCTAAGAGGTAACAAGACATATTACACTTTCACCACAATTAAAACAGGAGCATGAATAGATAGAAAGCTTAATGGAGTAGAAAAGAAAGTCTAGAAATAGAGCCAACTACCAATTTTTCTTTGATGTATTATAAAATAACGGATTATATTTCTAATGACTGGAACAAAGATAGTGTTTTTGAAATCTAATAATTTTGGAAATGCTGAATATTTTTGGAAAATTTAAACGTATTTCACCATACAAGAAAAAAAAAAAAAAGTCACAGAGATCAGTGATGTGAACTTTTTATACTACAAGCAGGGTATATAAAAAGGAAAAGGATATATAAAAAGGAAAGACTTTCTAACTATTGCTAAATTGTGATGAAAAGATTAATCATTTCAGTAGCCAAAACGAAATTTTAAAACTTCTGAATTTCTATAGCAAAATCCACCAGAAGCAACATCAAAAGACAAGGAAAAAAATAGAAAATATTTGCAGCAAAATCACAGCTACATGAATACTATCACTAATATATGGAGAATATTTTTTACAAAAGATATTAAAATATTCAAAAATCTAGAACATAAGGAAAAGACATTGAGAAACATTTATTTAAGATATGAAATAAAATTCAACTTCCTTCATGAGAGAAATGTCATAAGAAGTATGCTGAAAATTTGTTTCTTACCCATTACATTAACAAAACAGCAAAAGCTTGAGAACTGGAAAGGATATGATAAGACAGACATTCATGTACTTTATGTTACAAAAATGAATATCGATACAATCCTTTCAGAGGAGAGTCTGGCAGTATCTAGCAAAACTAAGCTTTGGAATATCCATTGCCTTCTTATTCAGAAATTACACTTAGAGTAAGGTATCTTTATGATACAATTCTAATAATACAAGAACAATGTACATGGATAGAACATTATTTATAATTCCAAATTTTGGAAGCTATCATAGGAGGTTGCAAAAATATACAGTACTATGGTACATACATATAAATTAACATGTACAATTGTAATAAGCAGTTATACAAAATTAATATTGAACTTCTATGGTGGTTCAGTGGTTAAGACAGTGCTTCCACAGCAGGTGGCACAGGTGAGATTGCAAGAGAGAGAATATTTTTTTGGTTCAGTTCAGCTGCTCAGTCTTGTCGGACTCTTTGCTACTCCATGAACTGCAGTACACCAGGTCTCCCTGTCCATCACCAGCTCTCAGAGATTACCCAAACATATGTCCATTGAGTCGGTGATATCATCCAACCCTCTCATCCTCTATCATCTCCTTCTCCTCCTGCCCTCAATCTTTTCCAGCAGCAGGGTCTTTTCCAACGAGTCAGCTCTTCACATCAGGTCGCCAAAGTATTGGAACTTCAGCTTCAACATCAAGCCTTCCAATGAACACCCAGGACTGATCTCCTTTAGGATGGACTGGCTGGATCTCCTTGAAGTTCAAGGGACTCTCAAGAGTGTTCTCAAACACCACAGTTCAAAGACTCGATTCTTCTGTACTCAGCTTTCTTTACTCTTTAAATCTCACATCCATACATGATTACTGAAAAAAACATAGCCTTGACTAGGTGGACTTTTGCTGACAAAGTAATGTCTCTGCTTTTTAATATGCTATCTAGGTTGGTCATATCTTTCCTTCCAAAAGCAAACGTCTTTTAATTTCATGGCTGCAGTCACCAACTGCAGTGATTTTGAAGCCCCCCGAAAATAAAGTTATTCACTGTTTCCACCGCTTCCCATCTATTGCCACGAAAAAATAAGACCAGATGCCATGATCTTAGTTTTCTGAATGTTAAGCTTAAAGCCAAATTCTTCACTCTCCTCTTTCACTTTCATCAAGAGGCTCTTTAGTTCTTCTTCACTTTCTGCCATAAGGGTGGTGTCATCTGCATATCTGAGGTTATTGATATTTCTCCCGGCAATCTTGATTCCAGCTTGGGCTTCATTTAGCCAAGTGTTTCTCATAATGTACTCTGCATGTAAGTTAAATAAGCAGGGTGACAATATACAGCCTTGACATACTCCTTTTGCTATTTGGAACCAGTCTTTTGGATATGTATCAATAATTACTTTAAATGTAAACAGATTAAAAGCTCCAACCAAAGGCACAGAGTGGCTGAATGGATACAAAACAGGCTGTCTACAATAAATCCACTTCAGACCTCAAGACACTTATAGACTCAATGTGAGAGGATGGAAAAATATATATTCCATGCAAATAGGAAGAAAAAAAAAGGCTGGAATATCAATCCTCATATCAGAGAAAATAGATCTGAAAATAAAGAATGCTACAAGAGATAAGTAAGGATACTACATAATGATCAAGAGATCAATCCAAGAATAAGACATAACAATTGTAAAAATCTATGTACACAATGTGGAAGGATGATCTTCCATGATAGCTTAGTTGGTAAAGAATCCAACTGCAATGCAGGAGACCCCAGTTAGATTCCTGGGTTTGGAAGATACACTGGAGAAAGGATCAGCTAACCACTATAGTATTCTTGGACTCCCCTTGTGGCTCTACTGATAAAGAAACTTCCTGAAATGTGAGAGACTTGGGTTCAATCCCTGGATTGGGAAGAAACCTGGAGTTGGGAATGGTTACCCAATCTAGTATTCTGACCTGATGAATGCCATGGACTGTATAGTTAATGGGGTTGCAAAGAGTTGGACATGACTGAGTGACTTTCAGTTTCACTCTCATGAACCCACCATAGGAGCACCTTAATACACAAGACAAACCCTAAAAGACATCAAAAAAGAAATTGATTGGAACACAATAGTAGTAGGAGACTTTAACACTCCATTCACATGGATAGACAGACCATCAAAACAGAAAATTAATAAGGAAACAAGTGTCTTAAATGATACATTGGATGAGATGGAACTCATTGATATCTTCAGAACATTCCATACAAATGCAGAATAATACACCTTCTCTGGTGTACATGGAATATTCTCCAGGAGAGACCACATCTTGGGTCACAAATCAAACCTCAGTAAATTTAACAAAATTGAAATTGTATCAGGCAGCTTCTCTGACCACAACGCTATGAGACTAGATATTAATTGGAAGAAAACACACACACACAAACACATGGAGATTAAACAATACATTACTAAATAACCAAAAGATTACTGAAGAAATAAAAAAAAAACTTTCTGTAAACAAATGGCAATGAAAATATGACAAACCAAACCCTATGGGATGCAGCGAAAACAGTTCTAAGATGGAAGTTTATAGAAATACAATCCTACCTCAAGAAACAAGAAAAATATCGAATAGACAATGTAACTTTACAATTAAAACAAATGGAGAAAGATAAAAACAAATACTAGAAGGAAAGAAATCATAAAGATCAGAGGAGAAATAAGTGAAAAAGAAGTGAAAAAAAAAGTAAAATTAATACAACTAAAACCTGGTTCTTTGTGAAGATAAAGAAAATTGATAAACCTTTACCCAGACTCATCAAGAAACAAAGCAGAATCAATTCAACAAAATTAGAAATGAAAAAGGAGAGGTTACAACAAACAATGTAAAAATAAAAAGGATGATATTGAGACTATTATGAACAACTGTATGGCAATAAAATGGATAACCTGGAAGAAATGGACAGATTCTTAGAAAAATTCAATCCTTCAAGACTGAATCAGGAAGAAAAAGCAATTATGAACAACCTAATTACAAGCACTATAAGTGAGACTATGATCAAATATCTCCCCAAAATCCAAAGCCCAGGACAAGATGGTTTCACAGGAGAATTCTATCAAACATTTAAAGAAGACCTCACACCTAAACTTCTAAAACTCTTGCAAAAAATTGCAGAGGAAGGAACACTTCCAAACTCATTCTACGAAGCCACCATCACCCTGATACAAAAAACAGTAAAGACAACACAAAAAGAGAAAACTACAGGCCAAAATCGCTGATGAACATAGATGCAACAATCCTCAACAAAATTTTAACAAACAGAATTCAGCAAAACATCAAAATCTCATACACCATCACCAAAAAATATTAACAAATTGAAAGATTATAAAAAATACAATAACCTCAATAGATGCAGGAAAAACCTTTGACAAAATTCAGCACCCATTTATGATTAAAACTCTTCAAACAATGGGCATAGAAAGAACCTACCTCAACATAGTAAAGGTCATAAATGATAAGCCTACAGCAAACATTATTCTCAATGGTGAAAGACTGAAAGTATTCTCCCTCAGATCTAGAGCAAGACAAGGGTGTCCACTTTCACCACTATTATTCAACAGAATTCTGGAAGTCCTAGATATAGCAATCAGAGAAGTACAAGAAATAAAATGAATTCAGATCAGAAAAGAAGAAGTAAAACTCCCATTGTTTGCAGATGACATGATATTGTACATAGAAAACCCTAAAAATAGTATCAGAAAATTACTAGAGCTAATCAGTGAAAATAGCAAAGTTGCAGGATACAAAATCAATACACAGAAATCATTTACATTTCTATATACTAACAATGAAAAATCAAAGTGAGAAATTGAGTCAATCCCATTCACCATTGCTACAAAAATAATTAATTTTCTAGGAATAAATTTACATAGCAATATAAAAGACCTGTACACAGAAAATTATAAGACACTAATGAAATAAATCAAAGATGACATAAACAGATGGAGAGATAGTCCATGTTTCTGGGTAACAAGAATTGCTATTGTGAAAATGACTATACTACCAAATACAATCTACAGATTCAATGTGATCCCTATCAAATTACCAATGGCATTTACCACAGAACTAGAACATAAAATTTTCCCAGTTCATATGGAAACACAAAAGACCCCAAATAGCCAAAGAAGTCTTGAGAAAGAAAAATGGAGTTGGAGGAATCAACCTTCCTGACTTCAGATTATACTACAGAGCTGCAGTCATCAAGACAGTAGGGTACCAGCACAAAAACAGAAATATAGACCAATGGAACAAGATATAAAGCCCAGAAATAAACGCATGCCCCTATGGGTACCTTATTTTTGACAAAGGAGGTAAGAATATGCAATGGGGCAAAGATAGCCTCTTCAATAAATGGTGCTGGGAAAACTGGACAGCTACATGTAAAATAATGAAATTAGAACACTTCCTAACACCATATGCAAAGATAAACTCAAAATGGATTAAAGACCTAAATGTAAGACCAGAAACTATAAAACACTTTGAAGAAAACATAGGCAGAACGCTCAATGCCATAAATCAAGGCATGCTCCTCTATGACCCACCTCCTAGAAAAATGGAAATAAAAAACAAAGTAGGCAAGTGGGATCTGATTAAACTTAAAAGCTTTTGCGCAGCAAAGAATTATAAGCAAGGTCAAAACACAGCTCTCAGAATGAGAGAAAATAATACCAAATGAAACAATGGGCACAGGATTAATTTCCGAAATATACAAGCAGTTCATACAACTCAATAATAGAAAAACAAACAACCCAATCAAAAAGTGGGTGAAAGACCTAAACAGACATTTCTGCATGGAAGACATACAGATAGCAAACGAACACATAAAAAGATTCTCAACATCACTCAATATTAGAAACATGCAAATCAAAGCTAAAATAAGTTATCACCTCACTCCATTCAGAATGGTCATCACCAAAAGTATACAAATAACAAATGTGGGAAAGTGTGTGGAGAAAAAGGAACCCATTTGTCCTGTTGGTGGGAATTTAAATTGATACAGCCACTATGGAAGATGTTTTGGAGATTCCTTGAAAAACTTGGACTAAAACCATCATATGACTCAGAAATCTCACTCCTAGGCATATAACCTGAGGAAACCAAAATTGAAAAAGACACTTGTATCCCACTCTCCTTTGCAGCACTATTTACAACAGCTAGAACATGGAAGCAAAGTAGATATCCATTGACAGATGAATGAATAAATAATTTTGGTCCATATACATGTTCCTAAAAAGGAACACATTTGTGTCAGTTCTGAGGTGGATGAACCTAGAACCTAATATAAAGACTGAAGTGTCAGAAAGAGAAAGATAAATATCATATTCTAATGCATATATATGGAATCTAGAAAAAATTGTACTGAAAAACTTATTTGCAAGGCAACAATGGAGAAACAGAGATAGAAAATAGACTTATGGACATGGGGAGAGGGGAGGAGATGGTGAGATGCAAGGAAAGAGTAACATGGAAACTTACATTACCATATGTAAAATAGATAGCCAATGGGAATTTGCTGTAGGGCTCAGGAAACTCAAACAGGTGCTCTGTATCAACCTAGAGAGGTGAGATGTGGAAGGATATTGGAGGGAGGTTCAAAAGGGAGGGGATATATGTATCCCTATGGCTGGTTAATTTTGAGGTTTGACAGAAAAAAACTAAATTCTGTAAAGCAATTATCTTTCAATTAAAAAAAATAGCTGTATGTATTGTGATTTGTTCATCTTCTTAGCTTCCAACATCTCTATTCTAACCCATGTTTTCATAAGCTTGCTCTTGAATTAAAGTTAACAAGAGTGTTGCCTCTAACCTTTGCACCATTCTCAGTATGTGCACTGGATTGTCTGTGATTTGTTCATCACCATATCTTTGTCCTTCTTTACCCTTGTGGTTCTCAGGCTATATTTCCCAGAATCCCCTTCTGCTAAAGTTTATATAATGAGAAGCACTCATGCAAGAACGAGCCAGTGATGGCATGGAACATTACTAACAACTTCAGATCATCCTGCTTTGAGAATAACCTATTTAAGTGCTATTGGAAACAGAGGTAATGTCAATGGTTTTCTTCCCATGACTTTACTTCTAAAGTTCCTTGAAGTTCAAAATTATCTTGCTAACCTTTGCTCTTTTAGCCTTTCCAAAGCTGCTTATGCTTCTAATTCTGTATTTTAAGAGAGGAAGATTTTTGCATTTCTAATTCCCAACAAGGATTTCATATCCAAATCCTGGAGTAGAATTACATGTAAGAAAAACTTGGTGTTTCATTTGCCTTACTTCATTACGAGTCTTCTCTAAATATCAAAAAGTGTGCTTTATTCTTATTTATCTTTGGTTATAAGAAACAAGGAACCCTATATTCAAGAAATATATTCTATTTTCCCAAGTATTGAGCCCAAAGAACTACTCCAGAAGGAGAAAAGATGACGGAGAGAATTTCTATTGGTAAAAATCCCTTTTACCATTAAAACTTTCCACTCTGTACTCCTACACTTGCACATGTGTGTCCTAAACCTCTTCACTTGTGTTCAACATTGTGCTATACTATGGACTGTAGCCGGCCAGCTTCCTCTGTCCATGGAATTCTCCAGGCAAGAATACTGAAATGGGTTTCCCTGCTCTCCTCCAGAGTATCTTCACCACCTAGGGATCAAAACTGCCTCTCCTACATCTTGTCTCCTATATTGACATGTAGGCTCTTTGCCACTAACACCACCTGGGAAGCCCTGATACCTAATGTGGTTTCTCCACTAGGGGACATAAGTGAAGGAGAAAGGTGTTAGGGGACATCACCTACCTGTTCTGCTCTATAGTTCATTTAATTCCTAATTCATGCTTGGTTAACTGTTTTCCTGTAATTTAAGTCATTCTTTTTATCTTGCCTTCTGGTCAAAACATGTTTGCATAGTCCCAGTTTTCTTTGCTTTTATCCATTATCTAAGGGGAACTACTTCATGGAAAGGTGTTGAGTATGGCCCAGTGATTAGAGCATGGCTCTGTGTGCTCCTATCTCAGATCTAATACTCACTGAATGATTCCTTGGTTAAGGCATTTAACCTCTTGTGACTCAGATGCACTAGTTTTTAGGATAATGATTAACTTTCTTAATACTTTCTCATAATTAAAGGAATTAGTATATTTAAAGCACACAGGAGGATGTTATATGAATAACATGTTTCAAAATACTAAGTTGTTATAACAGACATGATCATCAAATTAACTTTGAAGTATAGTTTTTGAACCAATCCACAATTTATGTGTTTTCCAAATATTGATACCTCTAAAACCTGATGTATCCAATATATCAGCACAATTTTCTACTTATTGTCAGAGTAATCCTTTTAGTCTAGTCATTTTGAGTTCCCTATTTCTGTGTGTGTGTGATATATATATATATATATATATATATATATATATATAGTCACATAGAGTCAGACACGACTGAAGAGACGCAGCAGCAGCAGCAGCATAGTCTTAGTAATAATAAAACATTAACATATATATGGGGACTTATAGTTTACAGATTCTTTGCTTATATACTAGTTTTCAATCCTACACTATCCCTTTAAGATAGGCAGTCTTATACTTCTTTTTCAAAGGGAAAACAGGTTTAAAGTCAAATCATTTGTTCAACCGCACATTTCAAGTAAAGCTTTCAAAAAAAATATTAATTATTTTTCTGCTTGTCTTCACTAAATGTCTTGTTTTATTCTGTCTCCATTACCTGAAATCCTCCAACCAATATTATCTACATATCTATCTTACTTAGTGTGAAAAATTTCAGCTTAAACTGAGACCCTTAAATAATTATCTGATATCATAGTGTATTGATTTGTTTATATTTTTTCATTTTTTAAATTTTAATTACTACCATACAGTTTAACACTTTAATAAATTAAATTTTTTAAATTATAAAATTAATTAAAAGCATAGCAGATTAAATATGTGCATACTTTTGTATACAAAAAGTTGACTTTAATATTACTATCACTTGATTTATTTATATTTTTCTTTTATATTGTATTAAATATACAAAAATCTATATTTAATTTTTTTTTAATTTTTTTTTTTACTTTACAATATTGTAATTGTTCTGCCACACATCAACATGAATCCGGAAAGATGAGAGTAATGTTCCCATATTATAGTGTAGTGTTATAGCATACATTCAAATTTATTTTTAACTATATATGCATAGATATGATACATATGTATTATATTATATACACACTCACATTATGCTGCCTCACTATACAAATATGAGCCTTCTAAGTTACCAGTATCAGTCATTTTAAAAAAAAAAAACTAGGTTTACCCTATATTATAAATCAATCAAAGTTAGTTTAGTTCTTTTACCAGTTGATAACTTGTTCCTAACCTGGTGTTATTACAAGCATTGAAATATCAAATATGATATGAAATTTGAAATTAAACTTGTTTCTCCCCTAGTGATTAAATCATGTATAGGAAACTGTTAGACTATATGACAGTGAGCTAAGGGTTAGTAGAAAGGTGGTCTTCTTTGACATGCTATGAAAAGTTGTGTAATTTTCTGCAGGTTGTATTATGTTTCTATTAATAATTTGAAAGCATTTTACCTATAAGTGGAGACAGTAGCAAAAAAAAAAAAAGAAAGAAAACTAGAAGAGTAAACAGCTTATTTAAACACTTAAACTAATCTTCAAAATGCTGGATATAAGATTGGCATTCCCCTCATGCATACTACGGCACCCTTCATTGTGAAGGGGTCTTATTCTTAGAGTGACAGATTTTGTGTAAAAATTGCTAAGCATTAAATACCTATCTTATGTGGAGTCTTACTTTTTTCATTTTAAATATTTACTAGTTTTTTCCTATGAAACATTCAGTCTTGAAATTATTTTAATAAAATTATTAACAATAGATAAGTTCTATAATTGAATATAAAAGGAATATTAAATAATATTTGTCTTTGATGAATTATTTCAAGGTAACGATGACTCTCTAATTAGAGATATATTCATAATATTTTAAATACCAATGTTAATATGTCTGGATTTAAAGTTATTTAAATAATTTTAAAATGTAATTACTTGTTCCTCATTTTCAGACTACTTAATTATAGAATAAGAAAAGTAAAGTATTTCCTGTTTCAAATCATTCAGTCACTTCTCTAACATATATTCCCAGCTAGTACAGAGCTCCTAATAGTAAAGG
The DNA here is from genome assembly GCF_016772045.2 of Ovis aries. Lineage (NCBI taxonomy): Eukaryota > Metazoa > Chordata > Mammalia > Artiodactyla > Bovidae > Ovis > Ovis aries. Next base: position 8,000,227 of record NC_056062.1, read on the forward strand.
TGCCTTTGAAAAGACAGATAAATTATGTTTTCATCATTTAACATAATTTATTTATAATCTTTAAACAGTGACTATTAGATGAATGCTAGCTTTAGCTACTAAAATAATTCTGAATTGCTGACTTTTAAGGAGATGAAAACATAATTTGATTCTAGAAGTGGAAATTGGAACTGACACCTTTCATTTGTAAATAGGGCTTGTAATATATAAAATATTTTGTAGAAATAAGATCTGTACACCATATGGTTGATTCAAGAGGGAGAATGCATGCCATTGAACTACATTGTTCCTAATACATTGAATTATTCACAATAATCTCATAAATAGATTAAAAATGAACATTGGACAAAATAATCTGGTACCTATAATATTTTGATCATCTTTGTGTTTGATATATTCAATATTCTTGATCTTCCTTTGCTCTTTTTGGCTCATTTGACATATATATAACTTTAAATAGCTCCCTGGCTGACAGACAGGCTATCTCATCATATGGTAAATGGTAATACACTCCATTACACGGTAGCTTAAAAATCATAGACCCACTGAGAAGCTGCTCCAAGAGTTTAACTACTCTCCTGGCAGATATCAGCCAATATCTAGATATATGAACAAGGGAGTCTCTGCTGACCACAGAAGGATCTGGGAGGGAGTCAGAAACTTATTTCAGTTCTATAGAAAAGCCTCTGGAAGTTCAATCACTTAATCCATTTTTTATTGAATGCATACAGAAAAAAAAAAAAAAAAACAAACTCAAACCTCTATATCAGAGAAAACTGCCACCAATTCAGTCCTTGAGCAGTCTATCTAAAGACTCCTGACTGCTTATATAATGAAGAAATTAGATATTATTATAATTCATATTTTTGAAATTTTGCCGGTTTTAAACCACAAAGGCTGTATATTATATAATATGAAAGTGGCAGAAATAAGAATGGCGATCACGAACTGATTACATATGTTCAAATACCCATATACTATTTTTAATCTTGCAGCAAAGTGGCAGAAATAAGAATGGTGATCACCAACTGATTACATATGTTCAAATACCCATATACTATTTTTAATCTTGCAGCGGTTCCTAGCGGTGCACCTGTGTGTGCTAAGTAGCTTCAGTCATGTCCAACTCTGTGATCCTATGGACTGTAGACGGCCACAGTACTCTGTTTATGGGATTCTCCAGGAAAGAATACTGGAGTGGGTTGCCTTGCCCTCCTCTAGGGGATCTTCCTGACCCAGAGATCGAACCTGCGTTACTTGCATCTTCTGCATTGGCAGGCAGGTTTCTTACCACTAGTGCCACATAGGAAGTCCCTCCTGTTGGTGTGCTATTGTTTATTTCACAGTCACTTTACATTTAGTGTGCCACTTCCATTTATTTAATTGTATGACAATGCAAGGATAAACGATAACAGATTAGAGGATAAGTACTGCCCTGATGGCTCAGATGGTAAAAAATCAGCCTGCAAAGCAGGAGAGCCAGCTTTGATCCCTGGATAGGGAAGATTTCCTGGAGAATGGAATGACTCTGCCCTCCAGTATTCTTGTCTGGGAAATCCCATGGAAAGAGGAGCCTGGCAGGCTACACAGCCCATGGGGTTGCAAAGAGTAGGACAGGACTGAGGGACTAAGACTTTCACTTTACACTGTAATTGATCTTCTCTTATTCCTACTACAGGGCTTCTCTCATAGCTCAGTGGGTAAAGAATCTGCCTACAATGCAGGAGACCCGGGTTCGATTCCTGGGTCGGGAAGCTTCTGGAGAAGGAAATGGCTACCCTCTCCAATATTCTGGACTGGAGAATCCCATTGTCAGAGGAGCATGGCCGGCTCCTCTGGACTCCTCTGGAGTCCATGGGGTTGCAACAGTCAGATACAACTTAGCAAATAAACCCCCATTCCCAGCTACAGAAAAGCAATAGGGTGACGTGTAGAAAACTTCATGTTAACACATTTAACTTAGCTGATATATGTGCATGCATGCTAAGTCACTTCAGTCATGTCTGACTGTTTGGGTACCTATGGACTATATCCTGCCTGTGCTTTGTCAAGGGATTCTCAAACCAAGAGTACTGGAGTGGGTTGTCATGCCTTTTTCCAGAGAATCTTCCCAACCCAGGGATTGAACCCCTGTCTCTTCTGTTTTGGCATTGGCAGGCAGGTTGCTTACCGCAGACACCAAAGCTGATGTGTAAATACATTTTCTTTCTTTCTTTCTTTTTTTTTTTTTTTAAGCATGATCTCTTTTTAAAGGCTCATTTTGGAAAGCAATGAGAGAGTTAAGTAAGGGACTTTGAATCCCTTGGAAGAAAGGAATTATATATACAAACATAGATGAGTGGATTTATAAATAAATTTATTCTGGTCTGAAACTGGGTGCAGTGTTGAGCTTCCTCATAATAATGTAATTATTATCCCTGTCTCTTATTATACTGTAAAAGAGGAGGTTAGAACTTTCTCATGGTATATTATCAAAATTTCCTGGCCATAGTAAAGTTTCCTGTATTAAAATAGTAGAAACAAGGGTTAGTCTTTTTTTTTTTTCACATTTTAATTTGCAAAAAAAAAGAAGAAAAAACAAAACAAAACAAAACAAACAAACAAAAACCACCAACTGTGAAATTGCCTTTCCTTTGAGACGTATCACTGCTTAGCACTGCATTGTACTTTTCTTGTGAATAAAGAGGGCTTCATTGATCATATGTTCTAATGTTAATGCTAAGTCACTTCAGTCATGTCTGATGCTTTGTGACCCCGTGAACTGTAGCCTGCCAGGCTCCTCTGTCCCTGGAATTGTCCAGGCAAGAAAACTGGAAAGGGTTGCCATGCTCTCCTCCAGGGTATCCTCCCACCCAGAGATCGGAAACTTATTTCTCATATCTCCTGCACTGACAGGCACATTCTTTACCACTAGGGGGACCTGGGAAGCCTCCGGAGACAATAAGCCACTATGAAGAGTAAGGAGACATGAAAGGAGCACCTGGGAAGAAGAAACGAAGACTACACCCATGTGTCCTCCTAGAGGACAGTGATCAGGCCCCTGTACAAAAAACATTCAGTCAACATAGAAAAAATTAAAACTTGAAGAACTGATACCAATTTATGTCTCTCTTTTTCACAATTCCAACATGTTTATGTTCCTGAATTGTTTATGATATAGAGCACTTTAGAAATTGAAAGTCATGATTTCAATATGTAAACAAATCAACTTTCATCCAAACTGGGAGAAAATTTTGTTTCAACCTACAGAATAGTTTACAAACTTGCAAATGTGTAAACGATTGGATAACGCAAAATAAATGTCTTTTTAACCCATTATTATTACTGGACAACGAAAATTATATATGAATATTGCATTTCTTCCAGCATATCAAAATATTCCATACACTGTTTATATAGCTAGTCTTATATAAGATCATATTGGGTTAATTTTGCAGCATGTGTGTGTTCATTTGTGCATCTGAAAAGGTTCAATATGCTGTCAAAAAGATAGATTCTCAAATTTAAAATGAACTCAATTATGGTGATAGCAACCCACTCCAGTACTCTTACCTGGAAAATCCCATGGATGGAGGAGCCTGGTAGGCTGCAGTCCATGAGGTCATGAAGAGTCAGACACGACTGAGAGACTTCATTTTCACTTTTCACTTTCATGCATTGGAGAAGGAAATGGCAACCCACTCCAGTGTTCTTGCCTGGAGAATCCCAGGGATGACAGAGCCTGGTGGGCTGCCTTCTATGGGGTTTCACAGAATTGGTCACAACTGAAGTGACTTAGCAGCAGCAGCAACAGCAATTATGATATGTAGGGCACTCCATGTTAAATAAACCAAAATCCAATAGAATGCCATTCTCTAATTCAAAACTCTACCTTTTATTGAAAATAGATTTGATTCATGTTTAAACATTATAAGCCCAACAATACATAAGGCAGTTCCAGTAATACATTTCTCTATATTTATCTGGGAAAGTGTATGGAGAGTACCAAAGAACTTAAAATGCTTTATTTCTCTTTATCTTATCATTTTGCATTGGTAGAGTTCTTTACAAATTAGAAAGTACTTTCTGATGCAGCTTTTCTAACCATTACAAAAACAATATTATGAGGTCAATAAGGGAATGTCATATTCCCAGTTCTTGTAAATGGTATTTTCCGAGATCTGGGCAATTAAAGTCTCTGAAGTCATACTAGTAGAGCCAAGAGTTACAATAAAGCCATGCTTATTGGAGGGAGAACACACTCAGCTGCACTTCAAAATATTGTATTATTAGTCATGTTGTTGTCCTAACTAGGGTAAAATGATTAGCTTTATCAGTTTGGATTTTGTATTGTTTGCTCTGCAGGAATATGGACTTCAGAGATACAAAACACCAAACTTTGTCAAATATTGGTCATCCTCATAGATTTCAACATCATATTTGAATATTTTATTCTCTAGGGTGCTTGTTCATAATTTAAATTGGTTCCTCTTGAATGAAATTTCTCAAATTGTAGATAGTGATCAATGAATAAAAATAAAAATTAAAAGTTTCAAAAGTAAACAGGAACAAATATTTTAAATTATCACAAAAGAAAAAGGAGAGTGAAAGTTAAGGATAAAAAAATAAATTTGAGGTATAGAAATTGGAAAAAATAATATAAGAGAAAGTCATGACTCTGTCACCCATTTAGCATCATTTAATTGCAAAATTCATAGAAAAATGTTTTAAATCAGTTTCTGTATATTTGTCCTCTTAAGTGACTACATGTTTATTTTGTGCAACTAACTTCTACCTAGCAGAAAGACAAGGAGTGCTGCCATGTCTTGTGCTTTAATTACTTTTAGCCTGTTTGAGTCTGTCACAAATCTGAGTTACCACTTATATTAACACCATTGTAACTGTCAGAGGTGCCACAGGTGGCAGTTATAATGGTATTAATAGAAGTAGTATTGCTGCAAATAGTAGCAATAATAGTATGCAATATTTATTAAACAATTTTTATTAATTCATTTGTTCCATCTAACAGCAGACCACTCTAATTTTATATAGTAGTCTTTGGGAAAAAAAAAATGTGAAACATCCTTGGGGATTGTGAAATCTAGGAGAGAGTTTTTTCTCACTCAGTTTTTCATTTGCCCTGTCTTCCTGTCTCTGAATGATGTTGGTCCATTCTGATTGTCCGTTTCCCTGTTACTAACCTCTGTTGATATATGTCAAGTATTAATCTATAAACCTACTGTTCTGAGGCATGAATATGTGAGCTGACGTGAATGAGACAAATTCTTTACATGTTTCAATTTAATTGACATTTTTGAATAACAGCTCTGTGCTTATTAAATTATATTCCACACTTTCTTCTAGGTTATAAAGAGTAATACTTGGAATTCCCATTACTCACAGACCCACTCTTCCTATACCTTTTGCTGTGCAAAACCCTCTGAAGATTTGATAGCGAACTTAGCCATTCCACCTTCTTTATCCTTTCTTTATTGGAAATTTTCATCTTCCAGTAGATGCTCTAGATTTAAAGACACCTTTTAAACGTTTTAGAGGCTTCTGAAATGTAAGTCATCTATAACTGGATAGACGCTTTGTTTCATTTCTAATATTTTCCTTTTTTTCTTGCTGTGTAACTAAATGAGTGATTTTGTTGCAATATATTTATCACAACATTCAAAGCAAAATGTTTCCCAAGATTCTTCTTGCTATATTTTGAGTAATTATTTTGAATTTGTATGTCTGGAAGGTTTTATTTTATTTTGCTTTTTTGTCTCTAAAAATTCAGTTCTGTTCAGTTGCTCAGTAGTGCCCAACTCTTTGTGAACTGATAGACTGCAGCAGGGCAGACTTCCCTGTTCATCACCAACTCTTGGAGCTTGTTCAAACTCATGTCCATCAAGTTGGGGTTGTCATCCAACCACCTCATCCTCTTTCAGCCCATTTTTCTCCTGCCTTCAATCTTTCCCAGTATCAGGGTCTTTTCTAATGAGTCAGTTCTTCACATCAGGTTGCCAAAGTATTGGAGTTTCAGCTTCAGCATCAGTACTTCCAATGAACATTCAGGACTGATTTCCTTTAGGATGGACTGATTGTATCTCCTTTCAGTCTAAGGGACTCAAGAGTCTTCTCCAACACCACAGTTCAAAAGCATCAATTCATTGGCATTAAGCTTTCTTTATACTCCACCGCTCATATCCATACATGACTACTGGAAATCGTTGTTGGCAAAGTAATGTCTCTGCTTTTAAATACGCTGCCTATGTTGCTCAAAGCTTTTCTTGCAGGAGCAAGCGAATTTTAATTTCATGGCTGAAGTCACCATCTGCAGTGACTTTAGGGCTCAGGAAAATAAAGTCTCTCACTGTTTTCATTGTTTCCCAATCTATTTACCAAGACGTGATGGGACTGGATGTCATGATCTTACTTTTTTTAATGCCAAGTTTTAAGCCAGCTTTTTCACTTTCCTCTTTCACTTTCATCAAGAGGCTCTTTAGTTCTTCTGCTTTCTTCCATAAGGGTGGTGTCATCTGCGTATCTGAGATTATTATTATTTCTCCCAGTAGTCATGATTCCACCTTGTGCTTCATCCAGCCCAGCATTATGGGTGGTGTACAGTGCATACAAGTTAAATATTCAGGGTGACAATATACAGCCTTGAAGTACTCCTTTCCCGATTTGGAACCAGTCTTTTGTTCCATGTCTGGTTTTAATTGTTGCTTCTTAACCTGCCTACAGAATTATCAGGAGTCAGGTAAGGTCGTCTGGTATTCCCATTTCTTGAAGAATTTTTCACACTTAATTGTGATCCATACAGCCAAAGGCTTTGGCGTAATCAATAAAGCAGTAGTAGATGTTTTTATTCTAAAACTTTCTTACTTTAGCAATGGTCCAATGATACCAATTTGATCTCTGGTTCCTTTTCCTTTTCTAAATCCAGTTACAACATCTGGAATTTCATGGTTCATCGACTGCTGAAGCCTGGCTTGGAGAATTTTGAGCATTACTTTGCTAGCCTGTGAGATGAGTGCAATTGTGAGGTAGTTTAAACATTCTTTGACATTGCCTTTCTTTGGGATTGGAATGAAACTCACCTTTTTCCAGCCCTGTTGCCAATGCTGACTGTTCCAAACTTGCTGACATATTGAATGAAGTACTTTAATAGCAGCATCTTTTTAGATTTGAAATAGCTCAACTGGAATTCCATTCCCTCCACTAGATTTTTTCATAGTGATGCTTCCTAAGGCTAACTTGACTTCCCTTTCAAGGTTGTCTGGCTCTAGATGAGTGATCACACCATTGTGCTTGTCTGGGTCATAATTTTTTTTCTTTTTTTTTTTAGTTCTTATGTGTATTCCTGCCACTTCTTCTTTTACTTTATAGTTGTTTTTTTTTTTAATTTTGTGAAGGATAATTGCTTTACCTAATTTTGTTGTTTTCTATCAAGTCTCAGCATGAATCAGCCATAGGTATACATACGTCCCCCCTTCTGAACCCCCTCCCATCTCCCACCCCATCACACACCTCTAGATTAATATACAGCCCTTGTTTGTGTTTCTTGAGTCATAAAGCAAATTCCAATTTGCTATGTATTTAACATATGGTAATGTAAGTTTCCATATTACTCTTTCCATACATCTCACCCTCTCCTCCCCTGTTCCAAGGTCAATATGTCTCTTCTCTATGTTTGTTCCTCCACTGCTGCCCTGTAAATAACTTCTTCAGTAACATTATTCTAGATTCTATATATATGCATTAGTATGCGATATTTGTCTTTCTCTTCCTGACATACTTCACTCTGTATAATAGGTTCTAGGTTCATCCACCTCATTAGAACGGACTCAGATGTGTTCCTTTTTATGGCTGAGTTTTAGGAAAGGCAGAGGAACCAGAAATCAAATTGTCAACATCCGCTGAATCATCAAAAAAGCAAGAGAGTTCCAGAAAACATCTATTTTTGCTTTATTGACTATGCCAAAACTTTTGTCTGTGTGAATCACAATAAACTGTGGAAAATTCTGAAAGAGATGGGAATACCAGACCACCTGACCTGCCTCTTGAGAAACCTATTGCAGGTCAGGAAGCAAGAGTTAGAACTGGACATGGAACAACAGACTGGTTCCAAATAGGAAAAGGAGTACGTCAAGGCTGTGTATTGTCACCCTGCTTATTTAACTTCTATGCAGAGTACATCATGAGAAACGCTGGGTTGGAAGAAACACAAGCTGGAATCAAGATTGCTTGGAGAAATATCAATTACCTCAGCTATGCAGATGAAATCACCCTTATGGCAGAAAGTGCAGAAGAAAGTGAAAGAGGAAAGTGAAAAAGTTGGCTTAAAGCTCAACATTCAGAAAACGAAGATCATGGCATCCAGTTCCATCACTTCATGTGAAATAGATGGGGAAACAGTGGAAACAGTGTCAGACTTTATTTTTTGGGCTCCAAAATCACTGCAGATGGTGACTGCAGCCATGAAATTAAAAGATGCTTACTTTTTGGAAGGAAAGTTATTACCAACCTAGATAGCATATTGAAAAGCAGAGACATTACTACGCTGACTAAGGTCCACCTAGTTAAGGCTATGGTTTTTCCAGTGGTCATGTATGGATTTGAGAGTAGGACTGTGAAGAAAGCTGAGCACTGAAGAATTGATGCTTTTGAAGTGTGGTGTTGGAGAAGACTCTTGAGAGTCCCTTGGACTGTAAGGAGATCCAACCAGTCCATTCTAAAGGAGATCAGTCCTTGGTGTTCTTTGGAAGAAATGATGCTCAAATTGAAACTCCAGTACTTTGGTCACCTCATGCGAAGAGTTGACTCATTGGAAAAGTCTCTGATGCTGGGAGGGATCAGGGGCAGAAGGAGAAGGGGATGACAGAGGATGAGATGGCTCGATGGCATCACTGACTCGATGGACATGAGTCTCAGTGAACTCTGGGAATTGGTGATGGACAGGGAGGCCTGGAGTGCTGTGATTCATGGGTTCACAAAGAGTCAGACACAACTGAGTGACTGAACTGAACTGAACTGACTGAACCTGTTGATTATTTAGAAATGTATTCTTTAATCTCCATGTGTTTTTGTGTTTTACAGTTTGTTTTCTTGCAATTGATATCTAGTCTTATAGTGTTGTAGTCAAGAAGATGCTTGATATGATTTAACTTTTCTTAAATTTACTGATATTTGATTTGTGACCCAAGATGTGATATATCCTGTGGTGTGTCATGTGCAGTTGAGAAGGTTTATTCTCTCATTTGGAATCGAATATCCCGAAGATATCAATGAAATCCATCTCATCTAATGTATTATTTAAGACTTGTGCTTCCTTATTGATTTTCTGTTTTGATGATCTCTCTGTTGCTGTGAGTGGGGTGTTCAAGTGTTCTACTATTATTGTGTTACCGTCAATTTCTCCTTTTATGTATGTTAGTGCTTGTCTTATGTATTGAGGTGCTCCTTCATTGGATGCATAGATATTTATAATTGCTATGTTTTCCTCTTGAATTGATCCCTTGATCATTATTCAGTGTCATTTCTTATCTCTTGTAATATTCTTTAAGGTCTGACTCATCTGATATAAGGATGGCTATTACAGACTTTTTGGTCTACCCATTTGCATTGAATATATTTTTCCATTTTCTCACTTTCAGTCTATATGTGTCTTGAGGTCTGAAGTGGATTTCTTGTAGACAGCATATATATGGTCTTTATTTATTTATTTTTTATTCATTCAGCTAATCTGTGTCTTTTGTTTGGGGCATTTAATCTATTTCATTTAAAGTAATTATATATATATATGTATATATATATATATATTCTTATTGCCATTTTCTAATTGTTTGGGGCGATTTTGTAGATTTTTTCTTCTCTTCTATTTCTTGACTATATGTCTTTAACATTTTTTATAAAGCTGGTTTGCTGGTACTGAATTTTCTTAACTTTTACTTGTCTGAAAAGCTTTTTATTTCTCCGTAAAATTTGGATGAGATCCTTGTTGGGCACAGTAATACTGGTTGTAGATTTATTTTTTTTCCCCCTTTCACTGCTTTAAATATATACTGCCATTCCCTTCTGGCCTGCAGACTTTCTGCTGAAAGATCAGCTGTTAAACATATGGGGTTTCCCTTGTATGTTACTTGTTGCTTCTCCCTTTCTGCTTTTACTATTCTTTCTTTGTGTTTAGACTTTGTTAGTTTGAATAGTATTTATCTTGATGTGTTTTCCTTGGGTTTATCCTGTATGGGACTCTTTGAACCTCTTAGACTTGATTGACTATTTCCTTTTCCATGTTGGGGAAATTTTCAACTATAATCTCTTCATAAATTTTCTTACATACTTTTTTTTTTTTCTCTTTTTCTTCCGAGACCCCTATAATTCAAATGTTGATGCATTTCATATTGTCCCAGAGGTCTCTTTACTATCATTATTCTGAATTCTTTTTCAAATAGTTTGCCTATTTCCTCTTCATGTATTGCATTTCTATGTTTCCAGTTTGTTCCTTAATTTGTGTAGAATTTCTCTGCATTTTCATAATTTTTTTAAAACTTATTTTCTTTAAGGTCTCCTTTTCCTGGGCTTCAGGTTTGAATTATTTCTTCCTTTTGGTTTCTGCCATCCCAAGTTTGGTCCAGTGTTTTGTGTAAGCTTTGTATAGACTGAGATTTGTGGTGAGTTTCTTTTTTTTGTTTGTTTTGTTTTGTTTTGTTTTTCCTCTGATAGGCAAGGCTCAATGAGATAATAATCCTGTCTGCTGATGATTTGGTTTGTATTTTTTGTTTGTTTGTTTGTTTCAATGAGACATCCTGTATAAGGCGCTACTGTTGGTTGCGGGGTGCTGGGTCTTGTATTCAAGTGATTTCCTTTGTGTGGGTTATCACTATTTGATATTCATGGGTCTTGGTGTCAGTGCTCTCACTCCAAAGCCTCAGGTCTTGATCTCTCTCTCTCTTTTGTTTCTTGTGGAAATAAATATGCCAGGGGATAGGAGATCTTTCCTGATGACTCATTGGTAAAAAGTATGCTTTCTGGGTCAGTTGTTCCCACTGGCTCTTTTCCAGTAAACTGTGATCTGATTTCTATCCCTGCATGGTGCAAAGATCACACCTATTGTTGGCTTGCTCTTATGTGCCACTGCAGCCAACCTCTTCTTAATAGTCTCTGCTTGTGTTAGGTCCATACTATTTCTGTCCATTATTGTGCCAATCTTTGCATAACATTTTCCTCGATATCTCTAATTTTCAAAAAGAGAATTCCAGTCTTTCCCATTCTATTGTTTGCCTCTATTTCTTTGAATAGAGCCGCTGAGGAAGGCTTTCTTATGTCTCCTAGCAATTCTTTGAAACTCTGCATTCATAATATATCTTTCCTTTTCTCCTTTGCCTTTAGCTTTTCTTCTTTTCTCAGCTATTTGAAAGGCCCCCTCAGACAACCATTTTGCCCTTTTCATTTCTTTTTCTTGGCAATGGTTTGATCACCACCTCCTGCACAGTGTCTTGAACCTCTGTCTGTAGTTCTTCAAGGGCTCTGTTATCGGATCTAATCCCTTGAATCTATTTGTCCCTTCCACTGTATAATCATAAGGGCTTTTATTTACATCATACCTGAATGGCCTAGTGGTTTTCCCTATGTTCTTCAATTTAAGTCTGAATTTTGCAGTGAGTTAATGATCTGAGTCACAGTCAGCTTCTGGTCTTGTTTTGCTGACTGTATGGAGCTCTTCCAAGTTTGGCTCCAAAGAATATAATCAGTCTGATTTCGGGATTGGCCTTGTGGTGATGTCCATGAGTAGAGTCTTTTGCTGTTAGACGAGGGTGTTTGCTATGACCAATGCGTTCTCTTGCAAAACTCTTATTTTGCCCTCCTTTGCCTTTTCCCTCTTTCATTTTGCACTCCAAGGCCAAATTTGCCTGTTAATTGGATAATCAAGGGGCAAATAAATAAATATTAATATATAAATTAGAAATTTAGAAATTGTAAATATCACTCTAAATCTTATAGTTTTTGGAAGGATGAGTATATTAAGAACACATTTATGTCAAATAACTTTGCAAGCAAAATAAAACTGACACTTTTTAAAAAGCACAACCTATAAAATAAAGAATTTCTTCCAGAAAGAAAAAAAAAACGATGTAAATAACTTTATCATTTAGTTTCATCACATATTTAAAGGAAAAATGATAGCACTGTGATAGGTAATTTTATGTGTGAATTAAATTCACTGGCTGTGTGGTACCCAAATTAAACATTATTTAAGTGTGTCTGTGAGTGTGTTTCTGAATGAGATCAGTGCTTGAATTAGTGAACTGAGTAAAATGAATGACCCTTCACTCTGTGATTGGAGGTCATTTGGTTCACTGAGACCTTGAGTGGAGCTAAGACAGAAGAAGAAACAATCTGTGAAAGAAAGACTTTCAAATGGATCAAGGGAAAGTCATCAAGGAGATGACACTTCTATATCCAGATGCACATAAAACCAGACCTTTACATGACATAAAAATACAACTAAAATATGAAATTGACAGATATATAAACTGTTTGGATATTTTAAACTACTATTATTTCAGAAGCTGATGAAAAAAGGTAAAATCAGCTTTAAGAGAAGATTGGAGAGCACTATTAAGCAAAACACTATAAAAGTGATGGAATACATTTTCTTTTTAATGGCATACAGTTGCAGAAATAAAATTCAGTAACTGATTTCATTAATATTCTCTAAGAAGAGAGATTGACTGTTTATTTCACTCTAATTACTCATGTCTGTATTATAAACTTCAGAGTTTTGTTTACTAATTTATTCTATTTACTTACACTTAATTTGTTTATCATTTTCTATTTCTTATGGCTGAAGCTTAGAACATTGGTCTTTCACTTTTCTTTTTTCCTAAAATAAGTATTTCACCTTAAAAATATCCCATAAACAATAGTATGAAAGTAAACACACACACATACACACACACACACACACACACACACACACACAAACTGTGATGTTTTGTTTTTATTTCCATTCAGTGTAAAATAATTTTATATTTCTCTTTCAACTTATCATAAGATGTCTCATTAACTAAGAGAGAAGGTAAGGAATTGCATAAATTCCAAATGTTCTTGAGTTTTTAATTTTATCATTTTTATAGATTCTTCTCTTAAACTATTGTAATATGAAAACATACAGTAGGATATTGGTCTTGGGAATTGATTGATGTTAATTTTATTGCCTAATTATTGAATTTTATTTCTGCAACTGTGTGCCATTGAAAAGAAAGTATATTTCTACACTTTTACTTATAGTGGGTTGCTTAATAGTGCTTTCCAAATCTTCTATTCTCTTAAAGGCCAATTTTACTTATTTTCATCAACTTCTGAGATAGTTGTATTTTAAAAGACCCAAACAGTTTATAGATCTATCAGTTTCATATCTTAAGTGTATCTTTACATTATGTAAAAATCTGTTTTTATGTGCATCTGTACCTAGAACTGTCTTATCTCCTTTATGACTTTCCTTTGATTCATGTGAAAGCCTTTCTTTAACTCTAGTAAAAATTGTTGTCTAATACTATTATTTGTTTCTCTTGTTATAGAGTGGTACATTTGCTTTATAGTGTTTTCATGATGCATTCTTTCCCAAACGTTTATATTGCACAAATTCCTTTTTATTTAAAATATATTTTCCTTTGTATTGTGGATATGTAAGTATATGCAGGAAAATTTGGCATGATGCAGTCGGTGGGGTTGCGAAGATTTGGATACGACTTGCCTCCTAGACAATAACTATATATACATACATATATATACATATATATGTAGGTATATATATATAATAAAGTTTTTCATTTTAACAATTTTTAAATGTACAGTCAGTAACATCAATTGCATTCACAACGTGGTGCACACTATCATCTCTATCTAGTTCTAAAATATTTCTATCATTTAAAAAAAAAAAAAAAACCTTATGCATTATAAGCAGTTTCTCCCCATTCTCTCCCTTCCCCTAGATCCTAGCCATAAACAGTCTCTGTGTTCTGATTATACTGGATACCTCATTCAAATAGAACAATATGATGTTTGACACTTTTTGCCTTGATTCCTTCTCAGAGAGAGAGAGAGAATGAGAAAGAGAAAGATTAGACAATGATAACTTTATTTACTTTTGCCCACGTGTTTATTTTTTTCTGATGCTCTTCATTTCTTTCTGTACATACATATATCCACATCATATGATTTCTCTTCCACTGAAATATTTTTCTTTTAGCATTTCTTGTAGCACAGGTCTCCTAAAATTAAATTATCTCTTCTTTTGCTAGTCTGAAAAAATTTATTTTACATATATTTGGACTTAATTTTTACTTTGTATTTATTTTTAGATTGCTTTTTTTCTTCTTTAATAATACCCCAGTATATTTTGGAAGTCATCGTTCCTATGTATGTATTTTATCTTTTTCTATGACAGTTTTTCTGTTTTTTTTTTTTTTTTTTCATTTTCTTTGGTTTTAACAATTTTACCCTGATATGCTTAGACGGAGCTTTCTTTGTATCTTATTTCAGTTTCTCTCAGCATTTTGACCTGTTAGTTTTATTTTTCATGTTTTAGAGAGCTTTTGGAGTTATCTTTTCTTAAGTTTCTTCTCTCCTTTCCCTTAATTATTTACTTCTAGGACTGCAACTAAGCATATGTTATATCTCCTCTCCATAGAAATTTTGTGTGTAATTTTTTTTAAATGCTGATTTCTATTTGAGTTTTAGTTGGAATAATTTCAAATGTGATGTCTTCAAAGTCAATGTTTACATAGTTTTCATCTGTCCACAAAAATGTCAGATCTAATTGTGCATATTTACTTTTTGTGAACTAAATTATTTAAAATATTTAATAAATAGTTTATAGTCTTTGATTTTTTCAATTTAATCATCTGAACTACCTCTGAGGCTTTTTTTTTTCTATTAATCCACTACTATTTTTAATATGGGTGAAATTCTAGCTTCTTTTCAAGACTCTCAATTATACTCAACATTTCAGATAATCAAAATTCTCCAAACCAGGCTTTAGCAATACGTGAACCATGAACTTCCTGATGTTCAAGTTGGTTTTAGAAAAGGCAGAGGAACCAGAGATCAAACTGCCAACATCTGCTGGATCATCGAAAAAGCAAGAGAGATCCAGGAAAACATCTATTTCTGCTTTATTGACTATGCCAAAGCCTTTGACTGTGTGGATCACAATAAACTGTGGAAAATTCTGAAAGAGATGGGACTACCAGACCACGTGACCTGCCTCTTGAGAAACCTATATGCAGGTCAGAAAGCAACAGTTGGAACTGGATGTGGAACAATAGACTGGTTCCAAATAGGAAAAGGAGTATGTCAAGGCTGTATATTGTCACCATGTTAATTGAAATTCAATGCAGAGTACATCATGAGAAACCCTGGGCTGGAAGAAGCACAAGCTGGAATCAAGATTGCCAGGAGAAATATCAATAACCTCAGATATGCAGATGGCACCACCCTTATGGCAGAAAGTGAAGAGGAAATAAAAAGCCTCTTGATGAAAGTAAAAGAGAAGAGTGAAAAAGTTGGATTAAAGCTCCACATTCAGAAAATGAAGATCATGGCATCTGTTCCCAGCGTTTCATGGGAAATAGATGGGAAAGAGTGGAAAACGTGTCAGACTATTTTTGTTGGCTCCAAAATCACTGGAAATGATGATTGAAGCCATGAAATTAAAAGGCACTTACTCCTTGGAAGGAAAGTTATGACCAACCTAGCTAGCATATTGAAAAGCAGAGACATTACTTTGCCAACAAAGGTCCATCTAGTCAAGGCTTTGGTTTTTCCAGTAGTCATGCATGGATGTGAGAGTTAGACTATAAAGAAAGCTGAGCACTGAAGAATTGATGCTTTTGAAGTGTGGTGTTGGAGAAGACTCTTTTTTTTTTTTTTTTTAAATTTTAAAATCTTTAATTCTTACATGCATTCCCAAACATGAACCCCCTCCCACCTCCCTCCCCATAACATCTTTCTGGGTCATCCCCATGCACCAGCCCCAAGCATGCTGCATCCTGCTTCAGACATAGACTGGCGATTCAATTCACATGATAGTATACATGTTAGAATGTCTCTTGAGAGTCCCATGGTCTGCAAGGAAATCCAACCAGTCCATTCTAAAGGAGATCAGTCCTGGGTGTTCTTGGGAAGGAATGATGGTAAACCTGAAACTCCAGTATTTTGGCCACCTGATGTGAAGAGTTGACTCATTGGAAAAGTTTCTGATGCTGGGAAGGGGGTTGGGGGCAGGTGGAAAAGGGGGTGACAGAGGCTGGATGGGATCACTGACCCGATGGATGTTGGTTGGGTGGTCTCTGGGAGTTGGTGATGGACAGGGAGGACTGGTGTGCTGCAATTCATGGGGTCGCAAAGAGTGAGACACGACTGAGTGACTGAACTGTACTGATCTGAAGTAGGGAATGAAGTCAATGATTCCTATACCTTGATTTTAAAAAAAAAAATGATTGTGGTAAATTAAATTTTTGTACCTGTGCCTATTCTATTTCTCTCTTTGAATATTAGAGTGGTATATGATCATATTGAAGTGATTAAACTATTTCACCACCCAGAAATATATTTAACTACCTTCAAGCAGAGTGTTCCAGCCTTATTTCAGCATACAACTTCAGAAAGTTGCGTGTGTTGTATTGTGCAAAAGTTTCATTTGATAAATGTTAAATTAGATTATTGAGAGAAACAAAAAACATAACTAAGAAAAATTTTATGTAGTCTCCAGTATTTAAATGATTTTAAAAAGACTTTGCCATTATACATTTCTTCACTAAAATGACTCTGAGTAGGTAAAAAGAGGAGGAGAAGGCAATGACAACCTATTCCAGTACTTTTGTCTGGAAAATCCCATGGACAGAGGAGCCTGGTCGGCTGCCGTCTATGGGATCGTTGAGTTGAACATGACTGAGTGACCTCACTTTTACTTTTCACTTTCATGCATTGGAGAAAGAAATGGCAACCCACTCCAGTGTACTTGCCTGGAGAATCCCAGGAACTGGGGAGCCTGGTGGGCTGCTGTCTATGGGGTTGCACAGAGTTGGACATGACTGAAGCGACTTAGCAGCAGCAGTAGCATCAAGTAAGAAGAGCAGTATATTTGAAATTAATATGATAACTCTAAATTATATGTTATTTTGGTAAATTAGGCATTTTGCAGGGTTATACATGGTCACATAGATGTCATTATCTTTTATCTTGCCACAAAATGATTTACATTAAATTGGGTTAATTTTAATGAAATGTACAAATAAAAACATTTCTCCATACAATTTTTACACTCTAATAAGAAAATTCATATGCCATTTCTAGCTATTTCTTCACACTTCAAGATTAATTTACAGGCATGTGATTTATGTGGAATGAAACTCGCCTAATGGTGATTGCAACCATGAAATTAAAAGATGCTTACTCTTTAGAAGAAAAGACCAACCTAGATAGCATATTCAAAAGCAGAGACATTACTTTGCTGACTAAAGTCCGTCTAGTCAAGGCTATGGTTTTTCCTGTGGTCATGTATGGATGTGAGAGTTGGACTGTGAAGAAGGCTGAGCACTGGAGAATTAATGCTTTTGAAATGTGGTGTTGGAGAAGACTCTTGAGAGTCCCTTGGACTGCAAGGAGATCCAACCAATCCATTCTGAACGAGATCAGCCCTGGGATTTCTTTGGAAGGAATGATGCTAAAGCTGAAACTCCAGTACTTTGGCTACCTCATGTGAAGAGCTGACTCATTGGAAAAGACTCTGATGCTGGGAGAGATTGTGGGCAGGAGGAGAAGGGGATGACAGAGGATGAGATGGCAGGATGGCATCACTGACTCGATGGATATGAGTCTCAGTGAACTCTGGGAGTTGGTGATGGACAGGGAGGCCTGGAGTGTTGCGATTCATGTGGTCACAAAGAGTCAGACACGACTGAGCAAATGAACTGAATACTCTCCTAAGGAATATTCAATTAAATATAAAATTGCTGGTGACTAAAAACATTATCTTGAAGCCAGGAAAAAAAATAAAAGGTGGGGGGGTAAAAGATCTTAGACAGACCTGGCTTAAATTATGTCACAATATTACTCAAATTATGGGAAAAGTTTTGGTAGCATGTGTGTAGTTTTAGTAGATTTGATTTTCAGTTCAATGCCTAAGTATTTCATGAAATCTGAACAATAGCTTCAAAGAAAACATTTCCTTTAAAGAAAATAGGAAAACAAATGTACAAATATATGTTAAATTATGTCTTTTGAAAAGAATCAAGAAGCTAAAAAGATAATGAGTGTCTAAGAACACCAAAATCTAAGAAAATATGAGAATGTAGCAAGACGATCCCTGTGAAAGCAGATAGAAAGAAGCTAGGTACCAGGCATTTGTTCAAGCACTGTCTTTTGTGGGTGGAAATCTGAGGGAGGAAGAATGAATTGGAAACCAGAATTGAAAGAGACACATGTACCCCAATGTTCATCGCAGCACTGTTTATAATAGCCAGGACATGGAAACAACCTAGATGTCCATCAGCAGATGAATGGATAAGAAAGCTGTGGTACATATACACAATGGAGTATTACTCAGCTGTTAAAAAGAATTCATTTGAATCAGTTCTGAAGAGATGGATGAAACTGGAGCCAATTATACACAGTGAAGTAAGCCAGAAAGAAAAACACCAATACAGTATACTAACACATATATATGGAATTTAGGAAGATGGCAATGACGACCCTGTATACAAGACAGGAAAAAAGACACAGATGTGTATAACGGACTTTTGGACTCAGAGGGAGAGGGAGAGAGTGGGATGATTTGGGAGAATGGCATTCTAACATGTATACTATCATGTAAGAATAGGGTGCAGCAGGCTTGGGGCGGGTGCATGGGGATGACCCAGAGAGATGTTGTGGGGAGGGAGGTGCGAGGGGGGTTCATGTTTGGGAACGCATGTAAGAATTAAAGATTTTAAAATTTAAAAAATAAAAAACTAAAAAAAAAAAAAACAAAAAACCATAATTGCAAAAGCAAAAAAAAAAAAAAAAAAGGAAGTAAGCAGTCTTCATCAACACTGCAGCCAACATGCTTCTTAGGTTGCCCATAAAATTTCAGATTCTGAGATGGATAATCACATGGTAAATTACTTCCAAACAGCAACAGTTTTAACAATGAATGGATGGGGCTACCAAAAATAATTGAATTCATATACAATTTTTAAAATATGTTATTGATCAACAACCTTGTTTTCCATTATTAATAGATATATATATTTCCCTCAAAAGCTATTTTTAAAACATAAAAATATTATTTTTAAAATTCTGTATTAATATGCATTAAATGAACAAATTATTAGGTAAATACTTAAAATTATTCTTGATTATATATATTCATATGCTTCAATATTCAGTCTAATCAAGCTTTAATATACATTTAGTAGTATTTTCTAAGGCTGTTTTCCCAGTGCTGTCTAATTAGCAAAGACTTTTTTTTTTTTTTAATAAACATCAATTGTCTTTGAATTTGCATATTACAGTGGAAATGAAGTTAAAACTTGGTCTAAATAATTTTTCTCTTTATATAAAAGTTCCCTAAGTTTATGAGATTTTCAATAGAGAAGCCACTCTTTCTAGAACTATCAATGCCTAGAAAGCCCAGAACTAGTTCTGCTAAAGGAAAGTTATTCTCAATTCTACTTATTATTCATATTAAAACATGTAATTAAAATATAAACACATAATAAAGCATATAAATAAACATATAAATGAAAACAGGGACATCTACTTATTTTTATATTAATATATATAAGTTCAAAAAAAGTTTTTTCACAGATAAGTTTTTTTTGTTTTTTTGTTTTTTTTTTTTTGCCTTCAATCAGGATACTCATTTCAAAAATTTTTTTACAAGTCAAATCATTACTGAATGGTTTTGGCACTTTGATTGCTTTTTCAGTTT
Source organism: Ovis aries (assembly GCF_016772045.2). Taxonomy (NCBI): domain Eukaryota; kingdom Metazoa; phylum Chordata; class Mammalia; order Artiodactyla; family Bovidae; genus Ovis; species Ovis aries. The sequence continues at coordinate 8,020,178 of NC_056062.1, forward strand.
ATGGTTTATCAGTGTTGAATATATAAATTTATCCAATTAAGACAAAATATTCATAAAAATTCCTACAGGTTGCAATACTTGAAATTTTGAATTTCAAAATTAAAATTTGCATACCATTAGAACTGCCAACTTCTGATTTTAATTGATTCTTGCTTGTATAAGGAAAGAATTGATAAATTAATACTTTAAAAATTTCCAGTTTGCAAATTTTAGGTAGATTTTTTTTAATTTAAATAACATTTTTTTTCAAAATGTTCTATTATATTTTTTTTTTGCATTGTCTCTGTAAAAACAGGTAATCTTATCTTCAATGTTGAAGTGTTAAGCTAGATTTACAGTAGCATTCACAATAACATTGGATGTTTTATTTTCAACAAATAAACTTCCAAAGCATCCCTTTTATTCCATCTGTTGGGTAAAAAAATAATCGCAGTATTATTAGAATTTACTGACTTCCTAGTGGAAGACTTTGAGGACATTGGTATCAAAGAATAGCAGGAGAAAAAGGATTCACTAATTATTTAAATTAAAATACACTCAATTTAGAGATTCAAGCATGCTGCTGCTGCTGCTGCTGGTAAGTCGCTTCAGTCACGTCTGACTCTGTGCGATGCCATAGATGGCAGCCCACCAGGCTCCGCAGTCCCTGGGATTCTCCAGGCAAGAACACTGGAGTGGGTTGCCATTTCCTTCTCCAATGCATGAAAGTGAAAAGTGAAAGTGAAGTCGCTCAGTCATGTCCGGCTCTTCGCGACCTCATGGACTGCAGCCCACCAGGCTCCTCTGTCCATGGGATTTTCCTGGCAAGAGTATTGGAGTGAGTTGCCAATGCCTTCTCCAAGAGATTCAAGTATAAGTTTGGTTTAATGTTACCCTACAAATATTTTTTTCATTTGAATGTTTGATATATAAATAAAATTTGTGTATTTAACCTGTGGCTGTATCAAATTTATGGTGGTGCAATCAACTGAATAATAAAAATTCAGTTAATGAGCCTGTTTTCCATACTCATGTTTGTTTTTTAATTGTGAGTTGACTGCTTCAGTATCAAATATATATGTTAGTTATAAATGCTAGTCAATATGGTGCTTAGTCACTCAGTCATGTCTGAGTCTTTGCAACCCCATGGACAGAGGAGCCTGATGGGCTAATGTGCTTAGGGATTCTACCAGTAAGAATCCTGAAGTGGGTTGTCATAAAATCTTCCCAATCCAGGGATCAAACCCAGGTCTCTGGCATTGCAGGTGTATTCTTTACCGCCTGAGCCACCACTTGGTGGTAAAATATTTATGTATTGGGATGTAGCAGAAAATGAGAAAACAAAATAAAATAGATATTTTAATGAAAAAAAATTAACAAGAAAGTAAAGTGTCAGTTTCCTATTTTGTCCCCTCTGATTATAGTGTATATGAAAACTCCAGTACCCTTGTCTGGAAAATCCCATGGATGGAGGAGCCTGATAGGCTATAGTCCATGGGGTCACAAAGAGTTGGACACAACTGAGCAACTTCACTTTCAAATTTTCTTTCTAAGTGTCAGTTTCCTATTTCATTCCCTCTGACTATACTGGATATGAAAACCAAAAATCTGAACCTACTGTAATACACCCAGTAACAGTAAATTGAAGAATGTCCCCAGAGCAAAATCCTTCAGGCATTAGCTCATTAAATAGCAAGGCCTCTGAGTTGCTGGTTCTGGGAGATGTTTAATGGGTCAACATAGGGAAGTTAAATGGGCCCAAACAGGGAAAGAAATATTTTCAGGAAATTATTCTTCACACAAATTGGGGTAAAATTTCTCCTCCTTTGTCTGAAGGGTATGGAGAATTCAGAGCCATTCGCAATGCTGCAGCCAACAATGAAAAGACAGATTTATTAAGATGAAGAGACAGCTCTGTAGTTCTATTAAAGTTGGCATTCAGAAGTTCAAAGAAAATATTGAAGGGAAGCCAAACCTTCTACAGAAACTATCTGGTAGAGACTCAGTCCATAAAGACTCCTTCAAAATGATTTGCAGATGTTTTTACAGGCAAGGAACTCTGTATTTAGCAAAGAAGCCTGACAACAAGAATCTTGCATCCCAGAAGGGACTATCTTGGCAGGTACAGAGCTAAAGTGCAAATCTAGTGGGGGAATGACTTAAACTAAGCTTGAAGCATACCCTAAAACAAGTTTACACTCAAGATTTTCTGTATATCAGTATCATCTGAGAAATTTTTGAAACATGACATAAATGAGCCTTACCCAATCCAGTTACAATACCCAGGTGCTTCTAATGGGCTACTAACTGCAGCCACTGAAGTGGTTAGAATTTCTCACTAAATTATAATTTTACAGTAAATCTGGATCATTGTAGAAGACAAAAGTTTATATTCATTATCACTTAATGCATATGACTGATAAATCCCTGAAAACAAAAACAGCAAGAACACATCTATAATCGAATAAAATGGGATTTATCAACTGCTTCATCCTGAACACTACACCCTATGTGCAATCATTCTGTGTGGTGTCTAAGGTTGTCCTGGGTGATTTGAGGGAGGGTTTTGAGGAGACAATGTGTGTTCTGGGTTGAATGCTCTCAGAAGCCAGGATAATTTAATATTTGACTTTTATCACTTTTATCTTAAAAGTTAAAGCAATAAAAGTACTAAATGTGCAATTTGTATGTGTTAGGAGCCACCCAGTGAGCAAGAGAAAACCATACTGGGTTATTTTCCTGGTGACACCCTGTCCTTTTCTTTGGTTTATGTTTGGAAATGAAGTCATATTGATCTTGTTTTTTAATGTGTCTAAATATTTTTGACGTTCTGTGAATTTTTTGCTGTGCTCAGTAAAGACTATGGAACATTGAGATGTCAGCTTATACAGACTTTTAACTTTAAATGCTTATATAATAAAATAAAATTGACTATTATGTTTTATTCTATGTTTTTTCATCTTCAAGAAATTTTATATGTGTCTAAAAAGATTAAGATTTTAAAAAAAACATAGTTTCTAGGGTCTATACACATAAACTGGGGTAGAAAGACTTAGAGTTTCTAATATAGAGCATTGATAAATAAGAAAACAGATATAACATATGACATTACTTTTTCCTTTCATTAAAAAAACATCTTAAATGAAAGTATATAAGCTTCTAGTGGCTGTGTGTGTATATGTGCATTAGGATGTTGGTGTATGTGTATTTGAATATCAAAGAGGAAATGTTTAACCTTTATTATTAAGATAATGAAATAATCTTCTGGTTGCAGGGCACTAGAATTTCTAATACAAGTTCAGAAATGGAAATATTAATTTATAATTACATCTAGGGTTGACTTCATGAAAAGAAACTGGTAAAAAGAGACAAATGAAATAATGCAGATATTACAAATGAGACTGCAGATGTTACAGATGAGACCAATGCAGATATTACAGGTGAGACTGGTGTCAAAATTTTTATTCTTCATGTAGTTTAGGGATTCTTTTCCTGGGAAGTTAGTTTTCTTTTCTTTCTTCTTCTTTTTTTAATATCATGAGGAAACTGAAATGGGAATCCAAGCTCTTGTTTGCATAGCTGAAGAATGAATTTCACAGACACACTTACAATCATGGTAGTAAACAAATAGGATTTATTTTAGGGGAAAGGAGAGTATGAAGCTCTCATCATAAACACTGAGAGGGGATAGAGAAGGCAGAGCTTACAGCAATTTATATCCTTACTAGTATTGATCTGCAAACTTTCGGTTGGCTCTAGTCCTTAAAATATATCATTTCTAACAAATCAGTTTAAAGGTTACAATGTTTAACTTAACATCTTTATGGCTTCTCTTAATCAAATTAAGTCACCACATTTTCTCCTGTCCTCTGGCCATTTTAGAATCGACTAGATGTATGGGCTAAACATTTATAAACATCACTTTTCTTTTTTTTTCCCTCCCCTCAGGCCTATGGAAAAGAAGTTAATTACTGTTCTTCCCTGGATCTGAGTGCTGATAATTTGTCAGACCAAGCACACATTCCAGGAATTCAAGGTATACCTTTAAGTTAGGGGAGCAAGATGTTTATTGAAAACAAGACCAAGGTTTAAGAGTCCTACACTGGCTGACTAAGAATTTTTCCCTCAAAACCACTCAACCCCAAAAAGCAACAGAAATAAGCATACATAAAATAATATGAGAAAAGTATTTGCCTATGATTTAGGAAAAATATCATTTAGATGACAAAACAGAGAAAGAAGAAAGCAGTGTATTCCTCAAACAGAAAGTTTAGCATAAAAGGATAGGGTAATGTGAAAAATAATTCTGTAAAAAGAATGCTACAAGAATTTTTGACAAAAAGCATCAAAAATTAAATCTTGAATGGTAGACAGTAAGAAATGCTCCCATGTTCTGGCAAAAATATCGTTAAACAAACAAACAAACAAACAAAAAACACCCCTCAGTATCAACATTCTCAGATTAACATAGAAGAATGTCAAAGTCAGATAAGCATTTGTGGTGTTCCTACACTAGCAGTTGTAGTGTGAATTCCATAGTAATAGTAATAGACTAGGTGGCTTTCCGGGTGCCACTAGTGATAAAGAAGCTCCTGCCAATGCAAGAGATAGAAATGAAGGTTCAATCCCTAGATTGGGAAGATCCCCTGAAGGAGGGCATGGAAACCCCTTGCAGTATTCTTTCCTGCAGAATCCCATGGACAGAGGAGCCTGACTGTCTACCATCCAGAGGATCGCAAAGAATCAGACATGACTGAAGCAACTTAGTATGCACAATAGTAGACTAGGTTACTCTTCCAATGGAGATGTTGGGGGAATAGTCCAGAGGAAGCATGATCGACCTGAAATTCAAGGAAGGAGCAGTGGGAAAAAAAGATGGGACAGAAGAGAAATGTAAAAGAGGTGAAGTCAACATGCTTTGTGCGCTGCCTGAGAGAGGGTAAGAGAGAGATGTGTGTTTAGTTTGCTTGCCAAGGGAGAAAAATATCCTTAAGTAAGACTGGAGATGTGGGAGATAGAGCAAGATAATGAAGTGAATAGATGATCAGAACTTTTTCAAGAGAGAACTCAGTGGAAATGTAATTTGAGAATTACCCAGAGATTCAAACGGTAGCTATAGGAAATATACAACTCTGAAGGGAGGGAAGCAGGCAGTTAGTACAAGATGAAAGTTACTAAGGTTAAAGCAGAAGGCAGAAGAAGGGTAGCAAACATAAATGATGAAGTACAGGTGGCTTCTCAGACATGTGGTGTATTCTGAAGAACCATAGAGGGAGATACCAGGAGAGGGGTCCACAGATTGAAACAGATCAGACAGCACTTGTGGTGAGACTGCTCGGAACTCCCTGGATGTAGTCACTGAAAGTTCATTTCACATCTTTACCAGAATATTTTAGTGGAATATAGAAGTGAAAACCAGATTGCAGTGGGTGGAAAGAGCAAATATGATGTGAGGAACATAAGAGAGGAAATATGCTCTCTTATGTTGAAAAAAAAGCACTTAAACATACAGAACAAACTTATTCTCTGCAAAAGAAAATTAAGGTGACACAGTGAAGAAAACTGATGTTTAATAAATAATGTGTCTTTTAATTTTTAACACAATAAAGATTTTTCTGTGTTACTCATCAGTGATTAAGTAAATTTTTTGACTAGCTAATATTTATTAGGTACTTTATAAAATTGACATCATACTATATATGATATTGTTATGTAACATTTTATCCTTTACATTGAAGACTATCATCCTATGTGATTAAATGAGTTTTGGAGATAGCTACAAGTATACAGAGATACAATTGGTAAGTGTTACTGTTTATGATAAACTTGTATAGATATTTATATGCTTATATTTCCTCAAATTTAAATATTATTAATAAAATTTGACTAGCATATTTGCACATGTGCTTCAGTACACACTTAAAAATAGTTATTTTTTGAAAAGTGCATGAGGTTTTTTCCCCAAAATACTACAGAGCCCTGATCATCATTTTATGCTAGAATACTTCACAGTGTCTATAAGGCATTCTGATGTGCATTGATCCCCTAAGCCTTTTTTTTTAAATTTTATTTTTACTTTATTTTACTTTACAATACTATATTGGTTTTGTCATACATTGACATGACTCTACCACGGGTGTACACGAGTTCCCAATCCTGAATCCCCCTCCCACCTCCCGCCCCATATCATCTCTCTGGATCATCCGCGTGCACCAGCCCCAAGCATCCTGTATCTTGTTGATCCCCTAAGTCTTAATGCCATGTTGCCAAGTCCTGAAACTCTTTATCTTGTAGCCTACAGAACACTTTATAACTTTTGGTCCGTACTAAAAATAGCATTTGGTAAAAATACTAACTATACACTATATATATATATATATATTTTTTTCCCCTTATTATATGCAGGAAAAATCTTAATAGAGCACTGGGCCCTCAAAAATTTCATTGAAGAAACAGGCTACTGCATTTTTGTAGGATTTTGTCCCATGTTTTTACACTTATGTGTTGCCCAGGCACCTAGTTTTTCTGTTAACCCCTGTACTTCAGGACCTGTCAACATAAGGCTATCACTTCAAGGGGTTACCCTGTTGCAGGATCAATTCATCAAGTACTCTAGACCAAAGGCATAGCAGAAGATAAAAACTAATGCATATTGAATATAGTTTAATTCTATTTTATTTTCACTATTAAAGTATTCCATTGTCTTTTGGCTTTTGAAAGCTGACATGAATTATAATTGTATTCATTTTTATTTTCTATCTCTTTACCTTATAGTATCTTTTTCCCCTTTACCTTTGATGAATTTTACAACATCACAGTTGTATACCTAAATTTAGTGCCTCTTCAATTTTAGAATTCAAATCATCCATTCTGAAACATTATCAGCCATAATCACTTTAAACATTTTCCAGTCTCCATTTTTTCTCTATTGTGTCTTAATGGAGCTAATTATGGATTAATGTAGGACTTTCCCACTTTGTCCTCCACTATCCATCCGTTTATCTTCTGAAACACATTTTAATAATTTCATATGATAACAATTATCATTATTGTACACTTAATATGTGCCAAAAATTGTGAAAGCACTTTATATTTTAACTCCTAAAAATCATATCAGCATCTAAAATATATAGATTAAAGAACTTACTGTTAGTTACCTATTAGTTCTTGTGTCACATTTGGATGATTTCTTCCTCTCAGCTCTCTGCACAATTTAGCCAATCAATTTTTAATACTTAATTAATTATTAGACAGTTTTTAAATAAATATTTTTCTTTTGATCCTCTCAAATCATGATTTCCTTTTTCAAATCAACCATTCTTGCTTTACCATCTCTATCTTTTAATTTATCTTTTTGAGTATGTTAATATACATACTCCCTCCCCACCCAGCCTTCCCCCCCCCCCCCACCCCCGGGCTTCCCACGTGGTTCGGTGATAAAAAAATCTACCTTTCACATAGAAGACACAGGTTTGATCCTTATGTCAAAAAGATTCCCTGGAAAAGTAAATGGCAATCCACTCCTTTAATTATTGCTAGAAAATTTCCATGGAGAGATGAGCCAGGCAGGCTACAGGCTATCAGGTCTGAAGAGTCCTACATGGTTTAATGACTGAGCACATAAAGTATTTCCCGTGTTATTACAATATTTGTATATTGGGCATCAAATCTCATGTTCATTTTATCTACTGGTTGAGAGAAGCTGATTGAAATGTGGACTCTGTTGCCTCTTGTGCTTTGTAGCTTAGATAGCTAAGTAATTATTAGCAGATTTTCTAATAGTCTCATCCTCTGAGTTAGCTCCTTGTATTGCTTCACATGCTATATAAATAGGGGAAGTTTTGATTTTCCTTTGCCTGAAATGCAACTCTCTTGTGACAGTGTATATTTTAACAAGTTAGTAGTTTCTCACTTCATGTCAGTAACATTTTTTTTTTTTTTTTTTACCACACAGACAGACCCAGCATGAACTGGCTACTTCCTTGACATATCATTAGGACAAGGGCTGAAATTATTGTAGACTCTCTGCCATTCTCTGAAGTTTCAGCTCCAAACAGAAGAAAAAAATGTGTCTCACCATTTACCATTTTATTAGATTAACCATAGTCTTTCTCACAAGAAGTAAGCTTTGTGGCTTAATTTTTGTCTCTATAATGCCATCTTTTTCTTTATTTCTAGAATGTTGAAATCTCCTTTGTTTCTGTAGAGTTTATGTATGTATTTAAAATACCCCACTGTATTTTTCTATTTATTAAACATGTTTGGAGTGAGAATAAGATGGGTAAAGATCTCTTTTTCACAGAAGATTGACCTCTGGAATAGGATAGTGGAAATATAGTTTAACCATATCATCTTGGTTCATGGCTCAGGGAAATCTACCTACACGCATGCAGATCTACATTGTAGAAATGTAAGAAGGCTCACTGGCAAGTCCTTTAAGCAGAAAATCCTGTAATTTCTCACTTGCTTTGTGCTCTGCAGTTTTGACTCTATGGACTAGGAGAGAATTTCAGTCAGTTATAATTTTGGTACCTCTGCCAGGGAGAGAATGAGATGAATAGCTCCATTTTAAGAATGACTAGCTCTTCAAAGAGACCATTGTTTGGACTGTCATGCTCTTCTTTCCATCCTTTCTATAAATGGCTGAGTGAACATTATGGAGAATTTGGTTTTGATGTAGTGGGATACTTCAGCCTACACATAAAGGAATAAGATCAGAATTGAAAGAAGAAACATTAAAAGAGATGCCACAAAAATAAAATAGTCATTAAAACTATTATAAACAATGACATGCCAAAAATTGGATGGATCCCTCAAAACATATATGCCACCAAGACTGAACCATGAGTTCATGAATGTGATGTCAAAAGCATAGTCAATAAAAGCAAAAACAGATGAGTGGGACTATATTTGAGTAAAAAACATCTGTACAACAAAAAAGTAACCAAAAAAAAAAAAAAAAAAGAGAGAGAGAGAGAGAGAAAGAGAGAAAGAAAACAATCAGCAGAGAGTAAAGGCCACCTATGAAATGGATGAAAATATTTGCAAGCCATGTACCTAAGAGGTTGATTTCCAAAATATATAAGGAATTCTTACACTTCAATAGCCCAAAATTAATAACCCAATTCAAAGTGTGCAAAATATTTCACTGCAGTTGGTGACTGCAGCCATGAAATTAAAAGATGTTTGTTCCTTGGAAGATAAGTTATGACCAACCTAGACAGCATATTAAAAAGCAGAGACATTACTTTGCCAACAAAGGTCTGTCTAGTCAAAACCATGGTTTTTCCAGTAGTCATGTATGGATGTGAGAATTGGACTCTGAAGAAAGCTGAGTGCTGAAGAATTGATGCTTTTGAACTCAGATGCTGGGGAAGACTCTTGGGAGTCCTTTGGACTGCAAGGAGATATAAATAGCCCATCCTAAAGGAAATCAGTCCTGGGTGTTCATTGGAGGGACTGATGCTGAAGCTGAAGCTCTGATACTTTGGCCACCTGATGAGAAGAGCTGACTCACTTGAAAAGACTTATTCTTGGAAAAATTGAAGGCAGGAGGAGAAGGGGATGACAGAGAATGAGATGGTTGGAATGGCATCACCGACTCAATGGACATGAGTTTGATTAAACTCCTGGAGTTGATGATGAACAGGGAGTCCTGGCGTGCTATAGTCCATGGGATCGCAAAAAGTCAGACATGATGGAGCTGAACTGAACTGAAAGATTTCAATAAACATTTCTTAAAAGAAGATTATATAAATGTTGATGATAAATGGAAATATGTTCTATGTTACTAATCATCAGGGAAACACAAATCACAACCCTAGTGAGTTATCACCTCACACCTGACAAGATGGATCTTATCAAAAAGAGATGAGTGTTGGCAAGAATGTGCGAAAATTGCAACAATTGCTTACTGTTGGAAACAATGCAAATAGTTAAACTTTTATTGAAAACAAGATGGATAGTCCCCTAAAAGTTAAAAGTAGAATTGCCATATGATCTAGGAATTGTACTCTGAGTATTTATTTCAAAAAACTTCGAAGAATATATTGGATTGTGCAGAGTAGTGCCTTAATAAATAATCTTTTAAATAATTTCAAGACTAAAAACATGTTAGAAAGAGTAACATTGTGCAATGAAAAATACTTCAGAACATAAGTTGATCTTCAAAAATACTTCTAGTAATTTAGAGATAACAAAAAGCTCAGTATAACTTAAAAGTAATTATAAATCTTTGGAAAATGAATTTGGTCATGTTTTGGGGATATAACATATTTCTGCTTCCAAGAATCTTCAGTGGGTACTGCAGGTTTCCAGCTTATATTACAGATTTATAGCTTATTAACAACTCATTAAAATGCTGTTTAATGGTGCAAAAGAAATATATTTCCCATAGTAAAACATATTTTACTTTGTAAAAGATATTGAAATTTGAGCCAGTTTCAGCATTTCAGGAAGGATAAATATCTCTGCCTTGCTATAATGAAAAACACACACACGTACATGGTTAAAATAATAACAATGAAATGCCATAAATTCCATTATGTTTCAAAATAGATCCCGATATGACATAATTTCTTTCTGTATTTTTTCTCTGACTGCCAATTTCTGGACATTATCTCTGAATCTTCAGTTCAATTCAGTTCAGTTCAGTCGCTCAGTTGTGTCCAACTCTTTGTGACCCCAAGAATTGCAGCACACCAGGCCTCCCTGTTCATCACCAACTCCCGGAGTTCACTCAAACGTCCATCGAGTCAGTGATGCCATCCAGCCATCTCATTCTCTGTCGTCCCCTTCTCCTCCTGCTCCCAATCCCTTCCAGCATCAGAGTCTTTCCAATGAGTCAACTCTTTGCATGAGGTGGCCAAAGTACTGGAGTTTCAGCTTTAGCATCATTGCTTCCAAAGATCACCCAGGACTGATGGACTGGTTGAATCTCCTTGCAGTCCAAGGGACTCTCAAGAGTCTTCTCCAACACCACAGTTTAAAAGCATCAATTCTTCAGCACTCAGCTTTCTTCACAGTCCAATTCTCACATCCGTACATGACTACTGGGAAAACAATAGCGTTGACTAGACGGACCTTTGTTGGCAAAGTAATGTCTCTGGTTTCTAATATGCTATCTAGGTTGGTCATAACTTTCCTTCCAAGGAGTAAGCATCTTGTAATTTCATGGCTGCAACCACCATCTGCAGTGATTTTTTACATTATCTGTCAATCTTCAATTCCCTTCAAAACATGCACTCTTCACTCATTCTAGTCACCTAATTATAAAATATTTCAAAATGTTGGAGATTGCTTGGAATAATTTGTCACTTGTTGTTATTGTTAAGTCACCCAGTCGTGTTGAACTCTTTGTGACCCCGTAGGCTGCAGCATGCCGGGCATCCTTGTCCCTCATCATCCTCAGAGTTCACCAAGTTCATGTTCATTGCAGCAATGATTCTGTCCAGCCATCTCATCCCCTGATGCTCTCTTCTCCTTTTTCTCTCAATCTTTCCCAGCATCCGGGCCTTTTCCAATGAGGTGTCTATTCTCATTCAGTTCAGTACAGTCACTCAGTCATGTCAGACTCTTTGCGACCTGATGAATTGCAGCACGCCAGGCCTCCCTGTTCATCACCAACTCCTGGAGTTCACTCAGATCATTTGTCCATTGAGTCAGTGATGCCATCCAGCCATCTCATCCTAGGTCGTCCCCTACTCCTCCTTCCCCCAATCCCTCCCAGCATCAGAGTCTTTTCCAATGAGTCAACTCTTTTCATGAGGTGGCCAAAGTACTGGAATTTCAGCTTTAGCATCATTCCTTCCAAAGAAATCCCATGGTTGATCTTCAGAATGGACTGATTGGATCTCCTTGCAGTCCAAGGGACTCTCAAGAATCTTCTCCAACACCACAGTTCAAAAACATCAATTCTTCAGCGCTCAGCCTTCTTCACAGTCCAACTCTCACATCCATACATGACTACTGAAAAAACCATAGCCTTGACTAGATGGAACTTAGTCGGCAAAGTAATGTCTCTGCTTTTGAATATGCTATCTAAGTTGCTCATAACTTTTCTTCCAAGGAGCAAGTGTCTTTTAATTTCATGGCTGCAATCACCATCTGCAGTGATTTTGGAGCCCCCCAAAAAAATAAAGTCTGACACTGTTTCCACTGTTTTTCCATCTATTTCCCATGAAGTGATGGGACCACATGCCATGATCTTCGTTTTCTGAATGTTGAGCTTTTTCACTCTCCTCTTTTACTTTCATCATGAGGCTTTTTAGTTCCTTTTCACTTTCTGCCATAAGGGTGGTGTCATCTGCATATCTGAGGTTATTGATATTTCTCCCAGCAATCATGATTCCAGCTTGTGTTTCTTCCAGCCCAGCATTTCTCATGATGTACTCTTCATAGAAGTTAAATAAGCAGGGTGACAATATACAGCCTTGACGTTCTCATTAGGTGACCGAAATACTGGAGTTTCAGCTTCAGCATCAGTCTTTCTGGTAAATTCAGGGTTGATCTCCCTTAAGGTTGACTGGTTTGATCTCCTTGCTGTCCAAGGTTCTTTCTTTGTCAGCTCCACATTACAAAGGCATCAATTCTTTGGCATTCTCTCTTCTTTATGGTCCAGCTCTTAAAACCATATGTGACCCCTGGGAAGATCATAGCCTTGACTCTCTGGACATTTCCAACAGAGTAATGTCTCTGCTTCTCAACACATTGTCTAGATTTGTCATTGATTTCCTGCCAAAATACAATTGTCTTCTGATTTCACGGTTGCAGTCACTGTCCACATTGTTTTTGGAGCCCAGGAGGAGGAAATCTGTCACCATGTCCACCTTTTCCCCTTCAATTTGCCATGCAGAAATGGGGCTGGATGCCATGTTCTTAGTACTTAAAAAAAAAAAAAAATAGTTTTAAGCCAGTTCTTTCACTCTCTTCTTTAACATTTATCCTGTGGCTCTTTAGTTCCTCTTCAGTTTCTGCCATTAGAGTGATATCATCCACATATCTAAGTGTGTTGATGTTTATCCCTCCCCATCTTGATTCTGGTTTGCAATTCATCCAGCCTGGCATTTCTGATGATGTGCTTAACCTATAAAAAACAAACAGAGTGACAGCAGTCGGCCCTCTCTTACTCTTTTCTCGATCTCGAACCGATCAGTTTTTTCCACATTGAGTTCAAACTGCTGACCATCACACATGTTTCTCAGCAGACATGTAAGATGGTCTGTCATTCCTACTTCTCTAAGAGCTTTCTATAGTTTATCATGATTCACAGAGTTAAAGGCTTTAGAGTAATCGATGAAACAGAGATAGATACTTTTATGAAATGTCCTTGCTTTCTGTATAATCCAGTGTATGTTGGCAATTTGATCTCAAGTTCCTCTTCCTTTTCTAAACCCAACTTGGATACCCTGAAGCTCTTGTTTTGCATAATGCTGAAGACTTGAACGATTTTAAACATGACCTTACTAGCATGAGGGATGAGTGCAATTGTTCAATGGTTAGCATATTCTTAGTAAATAATCTGCCTGCAACACGGGAGACGTGGGTTCAATCCTTGGGTTGGGAAGATCCCCTGGGGAAGGGAATGGCAACCCACTCAAGTAGTCTTCACTGGAGCATCCCATGGACAGAGAAACCTGGAGGGCTTCAGTTCATGGGGTCACAGAGAGTAGGACACGATTGTGTGACTACCACTTAGCGTATTCTTTGATACTACCCTTCGTGGGAATTAGGATGAGGATTGATGTTAATAGCATTTGGTCACAGCTGGGGCTCCTAGATTTGCTGATATAATGAATGTAAAACCTTGATTAGGAGTTTAAATAGTTTGGCTGGAATTAATTGCATTCACTATCTTTGTTAACAACAATGCTCTTAAGATCCACTTGACTTTGCATTCCAAAATGTATGTCTCTGGGTGAATAACCACAACATTGTAGTAATCCAGTTCATTAAGATTTTTTTTATACCGTATTTCCATGTTCTTTCCATCTCATGATATCTTCAGCATCTACCATGTCTCTACCATTTTTATCCTTTATTGTCCACATCTTGGGTGGAAAGTTCCCTTGATGTTTCCAAATTGCTGGAAGAAATTTCTAGTCTTTCCCCTTTTGTTGTTTTCTTTTATTATTAAGCCTTGTTCATTAAAAAAAGTATCTCTTTTCCCTTCTAGCTATTTTCTGGTACTATGTATTTGATTGGATATACCTTTCCCACTCTCCTTTGCTTTTAATTTCTCTTCATTCGTCCACTATCTATGAAGTCTCCTCAGATAACCACTTTGCCTTCTTACTTTTATTTTCCTTTGGGATAATTTTATGTGCTGCCTCCTGTAAAATATTGTGTACCTCTCCATAGTTCTTCAGGCACACCATTAAATAGATCTAGTCCCTTGAATCTATTCGTTACCTCTACTGCAAATTCATATGGGATTTGATTTAAGTTATATTTGTCAATAAAGACAAATCACTTCTTATTAGTACATATTAAATGAAAATATGTTAAAGTATTTAAAGTAAATAAAAATGATTACATAGTTTTAAAAATGTCCATATCCATTCTTTGAATGTGATATAACTTCATAGAATTAAATGGCAGTCTTAAGCTAGAGGTGGGCTTCCCAGGTGGCTCAATGATAAAGAATCCCCAGCCAAAATGCAGGAGACACAGTTTTGATCCCTGGGTTCAGAAGATCCCTTGGACAAGGAAATGGCAATCCACTCTGTTTTTCTTGCCTGGGAAGTCCCATGGACAGAGCAGCCTGGCAGGCTAAACTCCGTGGGGGTCACAAAAGAGTTGGAGGTGACTTAGCAACAACAACATGGCTGCTTTCATCCTAAAACAATAGGATGCAATAGTTGCAAAAGATACTATTTGGATGATAAGGCCTAAAATATTTACTGTTTTGCCTTTACTATTTTGCTGAACCCTGAGTAACTAAGATAGTGTTATATTTATCTTGATCTGTGCCATTCAACTTATAAAAGAGTATGTTGATGAAGAGAATATTTGTTTGGTTGGAAAGCCGCCAAATTTGGACACTTTTAAATTTGGATACCTTTATATCTGTTGCTATGAATAAATTAAAAATATAGTAGACTGCAACAGTCTTGCATAAGTCTTTTTGAAGGAGGCCACCATTACCTCCCTTACCCTTTACACAGTTTGGCCTGATGCCAAAATACAGGGAGGAAATACTGGCCTATCATTGGCAGAAAACTGAATAAAGATTTACCTAGCATGGCCAGAGAAAAACCCAGTTTTCCCAACAACCAGACCATCTTATCATGAATCTTCCACAAGCTTCTTAACTTCATACATCCAAAGGCAGACAGACTGAAAATGACAATCTCAGAAAACTAACCAAAATTACTGCAAGTATCACAGACTTGTCTAACTCAATGGAACTATGAGCCATGCTGTGTAAGATCACCCAAGACAGACAGGTCATGGTGAACACTTCAGTCAAAACGTGGTCCACTGGAGAATGGAATGGGAAACCACTTCATTATATTTGCCTTGAGAACCCCATGAACAGTATAATAAGGCAAAAAGATATGACATTGGAATATGAACTCCTTGGTTAGTATATGCCCAATATGCTACTGGAAGAGAGCAGACAAATGGATCCAGAAGGAATGAAGAGGCTGAGCCAAAGTGAACACAACACCCAGTTGTGAATGTGTCTGGTGGTGGAAGTAAAGTACTATGCTGTAAGAACAATATTGCATAGAGACCTGGAATGTTAGGTCCATGAATCAAGGAAAATTGGAACTGGTCAAACAGAATATGGAAAAAATGAATATCAACATTTTAGGAATCAGTTAACTAAAATGGAATGGAATGGGGAAATTTAATTCAGATGATTGTTATACCTACCAATGTGGGCAAGAACCCCTTAGAAGAATTGGAGTAAATATCATAGTTTAAAAAAAGAGTCTGAAATGCAGAACTTGGGTAAAATCTCAAAAGTGACAGAATGATCAAGGCAAATCATTCAATATCACAGTAATCAAAGTTTATGCCCCAACCACTAGTGCCAAAGAAGTTGAAGTTGAATGATTTATGAAGACCTACAAGATATTCTAGAACTAAAAAAAAAAAAAAAAAAAAAAAACAACAACAACAAGTCCTTTTCATCAGGGGGCTGAAATGCAAAAGTAGGAAGTCAAGAGATATCTGGAATAGCAGGCAATTTTTGCTTTGAAGTACAAAATGAAGCAGAGTTTTGCAAAGACTAGCAGAGTTTTGCAAAGACTAGCAGAGTTTTGCAAGGTAACACACTGGTCATAGCAAACACCCATTCCCAGCAACATAAGAGAAGACTCTACACATGAACATCACCAAATGGCCAACACCAAATACAGTTTGATTATATTTTTTGCAGCTGCAGATGGAGAAGCTCTATACAATCATCAAAAACAATACTGACAGCTGACTGTGGCTCAGATCATGAACTCCTTATTTCCACATTCAGACTTAAATTAAAGAACATAGAGGAAACCACTAGGCCATTCAGGTAAAACCTAAATCAAATCCCTTATGATTATACAGTGGAAGTTAAGAAAAAAAAAAAAAAAAGAAAAAAGAAACAAAAAAGAAGGGATTAGATTTGATAGAAAGAATACCTAAAGGACTATGGACAGAGGACCATAACACTGTACAGGAGGTGGTAATCAAAACCATTGCAGAGAAAAAGAAATGCAAAAAGGCAAATTGTTGTCTGAGAAGCCTTACAAATAGCTGAGAAAAGAGAAGGAAAAGACAAAGGAAAAAAGGAAAGTTATACCCATCTGAATGCTGAGTTTCAAAGAATAATAAGGTGAGATAAGAAATATTCCTCAGAGATCAAGGAAAAGACTTAGAGGAAAACAATAGAATGGAAAAGACTAGAGATCCCTTCAAGAAAATTAGCGATACCAAGAGAACATTTTATGCAAAGATTGGTGGGCACAATAAAGGACAGAGACTGATGGACCTAACAGAAGCAGAAGATATTATGAAGAGGTGGCAAGAATACACAGAAGAACTAAAGAAAAAAGATCTGCATGACCCAAATAACCATGATGATGTGATCATCCACCTAGAGGCATCCATCTTGGAGTTTGAAGTTAAGTGGTCCTTAGGAAGCATCACTAGGAACAAAGCTAGTGGAGGGGGTGAAATTCCAGTTGAGCTATTTCAAATCCTGAAAGATGATGCTGTTAAAATGCTGCATTCAATATGACAGCAAATTTGAAAAATTCAGCAGTGGCCACCAGACAGGAAAAGGTTTGTTTTCATTTCAATCCTAAAGAAAGGCAATGCCAAAGAATATTTAAACTAGCACATCAAACCACTACACCATTCAGGTATGACCTAAATCAAATCCCTTGTGACTATACAGCTGAAGTGAGACATAGAATTAAGGGACTAGATCTGACAGACAGAGTGCCTGATGAACTATGGATAAAGGTTCATGACATTGTACAGGAGATAGGTATCAAGACCATCGCCAAGAAAAAGAAATGCAAAAAAAGCAAAATGGCTCTCTGAGGAAGCCTTAAAAATAGCTGGGAAAAGAAAGAAAGTGAAAAACAAAGGAGAATGCATTTGAATGCAAAGTTCCAAAGAATAGCAAGGAAAGATAAGAAAGACTTCCTCAGTGATAAATGCAAATAAATTGAGGAAAATAATAGAATGAGAAAGACTAGAGATCTCTTCAAGACAATTAGAGATACCAAGGGAACATTTCATGCAAAGATGGGCTCAATAAAGGACAAAAACGCTAGGGACCTAAAAGAAGCAGAAGATATTAAGAAGAAGTGGCAAGAATATATAGAAAACTGAACAACAACAAAAAAAATCACAATGCACATAATCATGATAGTGTGATCACTCACCTAGAACCAGACATCCTGGAATGTGCAGTCAACTGGGCCTTAGGAAGAGTCACTACGAACAAAGCTGGCCAAGGTGACGGAATTCCAGTTGAGCTATCTAAAATCCTAAAAAAATGATGCTGTGAAAGTGCTGCACTGACTAAGTCAGCAAATAAGGAAAACTCAGGAGTGGCCACAGAACTGGAAAAGGTCAGTTTTCATTCCAATCCCAAAGAAAGGCAGTGCCAAAGAATGCTCAACTACAGCACAATTGCACTCATCTCACATGCTAGTAAAGTAATGCTCAAAATTCTCCAAGCCAGGCTTCAGCAATACGTGAACTATGAACTCCCTGACGTTCAAGCTGGTTTTAGAAAAGGCAGAGGAACCAGAGATCAAATTGTCAACATCCACTGGATCATCAAAAAGGCAATAGAGTTCCAGAAAAAACAACTATTTATGCTTTATTGACTATACCAAGGCCTTTGACTGTGTGGAGCACAATAAACTGTGGAAAATTCTGAAAGAGATGGGAAAACCAGACGACCTGACTTGCCTCTTGAGAAATCTGTATGCAGGTCAGGAAGCAACAGTTAGAACCGGACATGGAACAACAGACTGGTTCCGAATAGGAAAAGGAGTATGTCAAGGCTGTATATTGTCACCCTGCTTATTTAACTTATATGCAGAGTACATCATGAGAAACGCTGGACTGGAAGAAACACAAGCTGGACTCAAGACTGCCGGGAGAAATATCAATAACCTCAGATATGCAGATGACACCACTTTTATGGCAGATAGTGAAGAAAACTAAAGAGCCTCTTGATGAAAGTGAAAGAGGAGAGTGAAAAGGTTGGCTTAAACCTCAACATTCAGAAAACTAAGATCATGGGATCCGGTCCCTTCACTTCATGGCCAACAGATGGGGAAACAGTGGAAACTGTGTCAGACTTTATTTTTTTGGGCTCCAAAATCACTGCAGATGGAGATTGCAGCCATGAAATTAAAAGATGCTTACTCCTTGGATGGAAAGTTGTGACCAACCTAAACAGCATATTGTAAAGCAGAGACATTACTTTGCCAACAAATGTCCATATAGTCAAGGCTATGGTTTTTCCAGTGATCACGTATGGATGTGAGAGTTGGACTATAAAGAAAGCTGAGTACCAAATAATTGGTGCTTTTGAAGTGTGGTGTTGGAGAAGACTCTTGGAGTCCTTGGACTGCAAGGAGATCCAACCAATCCATCCTAAAGGAGATCAGTCCTTGGTGTTCATTGGAAGGACTGATGTTGAATCTGAAATTCCAATACTTTGGCCACCTGCTGTGAAGAACTGACTCATTTGGAAAGACCTTGATGCTCAGAAGATTGAGGGCAGGAGGAGAAGGGGACGACAGAGGATGAGATGGTTGGATGGCATCACTGACATGGGTTTGGGTGGTCTCCGGGAGTTGGTGATGAACCGAGAGGCCTGGCACGCTGCCGTTCATGGGTTTGTTAAGAATTGGACACGACTGAATGACTGAACTGAACTGAACTGAACACGTGCTAGCAGAGTAATGCTCATAATTCCCCAAGTTAGACTTTAAAAGTACATGAACCAAAAATGTCCAGATCTACAAGCCTGATTTAGAAAAAGCAGAGAAACCAGAAATCAAATAGCCATCATTTATTGAAATATATGTAAAGCAAGGGAATTCCAGGAATACATTTACTTATGCTTCATTGACTGTGCTTAAACCCTTTGACTGTGTGGATCACAACAAACTGTGGAAAATTCTTAAGGAGATGGGAATACCAGATCACCTCACTTGCTGTTGAGAAACCTGTTTTCAGGTCAAGAAGCAACAGTTAGAACCAGACATGGAACAACAGACTGGTTCCAATCTGGGAAAAGAGTACACCAAGGCTATATATTGTCACCCTATTTATTGAATTTATATGCAGAGTACACCATGAAAATGCCAGGATGGATGAAGCACAAGCTAGAATCAAGATTGTCAGGATAAATATCAAGAACCTCAGACATGCAAATAGCACCTCTGTTATGGCAGAAAGTGAAGAAGAACTAAAGGGTCTGTTCATTAATGGGAAAGAAGAGAGTTGAAAAATTTGGCTTATAACTCAACATTCACAAAGCAAAGATTATGGTTCTGGTACCATCACTTCATGGCAATTAGATGTGGAAACTGTGAAAAACAGTGATCACCTTTATGTCTTTGGCTCCAAAATTACTGCAGATGGTGACTCAACCATGAATTTAAAATACCCTTGCTCCTTGGAAGAAAAAGCTATAATAAACCTAAACAGCATATTAAAAACCAGAGACATTATTTTGCTAACAAGGACCATATAATCCAAGCTATGGTTTTTCCAGTAGTCATGTATAGATATATGATTTGGATAATAACCAAGGCTGAGTGTGAAAGAATTGATGCTTTTGAGCTGTGCTATTGGAGAAGACTTTTGTGAGTCCTTTCAATTGCCAGGAGATCAAACCAGTCAATCCTAAAGAAATCAAGCCTGAATATTCATTGCAAGGACTGATGCTAAAGGTAGAGTCCAAGTAAATAAATCTGAAGTCCATCTGACGGGAAGAGCCATCTCATTGGAAAAGGCACTGATGCTGGGACAGATGGATGGCAAGAGAAGTGGAAGACAGAGGACGAGATAGTTGGATGGCATCACTGACTCAATGGACATGAGTTTGAGCAAGTCCTGGTAGATGGGGAAGGACATGGAGGCCTGGTGTGCCTCAGTCTATGTGGTCACAAAAAGTCAGACATGACAGAATGACTGAACAACAAATACAACATAGTGTAAGATTTAAATCTGAATTACATATATATATATAAACTTTATCTCTTTTTTCTCATAACAGAATGGGATCTCACCACATGTTGAATGCTCTGTTACATTCTGATAGTTGTTCTTTTCTGGCTTTACTTACTAATCCACGCATGATTCAAGAGCATAGTTTGCATATTTTCTCATCATAATCTAGGCAGTTTATCATGATACATTGACATATCTTTCAGGTCTTTCCATGTCTATTGGATGTTACTTCGATTTCATGCCATCTTGTTCTTCCTTTGACATTCTGCATAAAGAAATCCCTATAGCTCCCACTTATCCTTACTCTGTAACATTTTCTTATGGATATTCTTGCAGCCTTCTTGTGACTCAGTCTGAGGCTTAGGAATAGAGATATTTTCCTAGCAGATACCCTCACCCTTATCATTTCTGCTCCATCTCCTTACATGCAGTGTACTCAGGAAAATTCCGAATTCTCAAGACTCATTTCCCAGGATGTTTATTTATGCTCACCAAGCTGTTTCCATGGCTTCCCTATCTATTTGCCAAGAAGTGCTGGGACTGGATGCCATGAACTTAATTTTCTGAATCCTCTTTCACTTTCATCAAGAAGCTTTTTAGTTCCTCTTCACTTTCTGCCATAAGGATGGTGTCATCTGAGGTTGACATACTGCATGTCTGAGGTTATTGATATTTCTCCCAGCAATCTTGATTCCAGCTTGTGCTTCCTCCAGCCCAGCATTTCTCATGATGCACACTGCATATACATTGAACAAACAGGGTGACAATACACAGCCTTGACGTACTCTTTTTCCTGTTTGGAACCAGTCTTGTTACATGTCCAGTTCTAACTGGTGCTTCCTGACCTGTATACAGTTTTCTCAAGAGGCATGTCAGGTGGTCTGGTATTCCCGTCTCTTTCAGAATTTTTCAGTTTATTGTGATCCACACAGTTAAAGGTCTTGGCATGGTCAATAAAGCAGAGATATATGTTTACCTGGAACTCTTTTTTTTTTTTTTTTTTCCCCAATGATCCAGCAGATGTTGGCAATTTGATCTCTGCTTCCTCTGCCTTTTCTAAAACCAGCTTGAACATCTGGAAGTTCACAGTCCATGTATTGGCGAAGCCTGGCTTGGATAATTTTGAGCATTACTTTACTAGCATGTGAGATGAGTGCAATTGTGTGGTAGTTTGAGCATTCTTTGGCATTGCCTTTCTTTGGGATTGGAATGAAAACTGACCTTTTCCAGTCCTGTAGCCACTGCTGAATTTTCGAAATTTGCTGGCATATTGAGCGCAACACTTTCACAGCATCATCTTTCAGGATTTGAAATAGCTCAACTGGAATTCCATCACTTCCACAAGTTGCTTTTAGTGATGCTTCCTAAGGCCCACTTGACTTCACATTCCAGGATATCTGGCTTTAGATGAGTGTCAGTGATCATACCATCATGATAATCTTGGTAGTGAAGATGTTTTTTGTACATTTCTTCTGTGTATTCTTGCCACCTCTTCTTAATATCTTCTGCTTCTGTTAGGTCCATTCCATTTTTGTGCTTTATCAAGTCCATCTTTGAATGAAATATTTCCTTGGTATCTCTAATTTTCTTGAAGAGATCTCCAGTCTTTCCCATTCTATTTTTTTTCTTTTCATTGATTGCTGAGGAAGGCTTTCTTTTCTCTCCTTGATATTCTTTGGAAATCTATATTCAAATGGGTATATCTTTCCTTTTCTCCTTTGCTTTTCACTTCTCTTCTTTTCACAGATTTTTGTTAAGCCACAGCTTTTTCTGCCATAAGGGTGGTGCCATTTGCATATCTGAGGTTACTGATATTTCTCCTCGCAATTTTGATAACACTTTGTGCTTCATCCAGCCCAGTGTTTTTCATGATGTACTCTGCATATAATTTAAATAAGTAAGGTGACAATATACAGCCTTGACATAGTCCTTTCCAGATTTGGAACCAGTCTTTTGTCCCATTTCCAGTTCTAACTGCTGCTTCTTTGGCTGCATACAAATTTCTTAGGAGGTAGTTCAGGTGATCTGATACTCCTATCTCTTTAATATTTTTCTACAGTTTGTGGTGATACACACAGTCAAAGGCTTTGGCATAATCAATAAAGCAGAGATAGATGTTTTTTTTCTGGAATTCTCTTGCTTTCTTGATGACCCAATGGATGCTGATAATTTGTTCTCTCATTCCTCTGCCTTTACTAACTCCAGCCTGTACATTTGGAAGTTCACAGTTCATGTACTGTTGAAGCCTGGTTGGAGAATTTTAAGCATTACTTCGCTAGTGTGTGAGATCAGTGCAATTGCGTGGTAGTTTGAGAATTCTTTAGCCTTGCCTTTCTTTGGGATTGATATTAAAAAAAAAAAAAAATGAGCTTTTCCACTTTTCCTGTGGCCACTGCTGTGTTTTCTAAATTTGCTGGCACATTGCGTACAGCACTAGCATAGCATCATCTTTAAGAACTTTAACTAGCTCAAATGGAGTTCCATCATCTCCGCTATCTTTGTTCATAGTGATGCTTCCTAATGCCTGCTTGACTTCGCATTCTGGGATATCTGGCTCTAGGTGGGGGATAACACCATCGTAGTTATCTGGGTCATCCATATCTTTTTTGTATAGTTCTGTGTATTCTTGGCACCTTTTCCTAATATCTTCTGCTTCTGTTGGTGGTGGTTTAGTCACTAATTCATGCTCAATTCTTGTGATCCCATGGACTGAAGCCCTCCAGGTTACTCTGTCCATGGGATTCTCCAGGCAAGAATACTGGAATGGGCTGCCATTTCCTTCTCCAGAGGATCTTCCAGACCCAGGAATCAAACTCAGTTCTGCATTTCAGGTAGATTCTTTACTGACTGAGCTAAAAAAGGAAGCCACTCTCTGCTTCTTAGGTCCATATCATTTCTGTTTTTATTGTGCCCATCTTTACATGAAATGCTCCCCTGGTATCTCTATTTTTTTTTTTTTTTGAAGAAATCTCTAGTTTTTTTCCCCCCATTTTATTGTTTTTATCTGTTTCTTTGCACTGATCACAACTTTCTTATCTGTCCTTTTATTTGGAACTCTGCATTCAAATAGGTATATCTTTCATTTTCTCCTTTGCTTTTAGCATCTCTTCTTTTCTCAGCTATTTGTAAGGCCTCCTCAGACAACTATTTTTCCATTTTGCATTTCTTTTTCTTGGGAATGGTCTTGATCACTGTCTTCTGTACAATATCATGAACCTCCATCCATAGTTCTTCAGGCACTCTATCAGATCTAATCCCTTGAATCTAATTGTCACTTTCACTGTTTGTAAGGCATTTGATTTAACTCATACCTGAATCATCAGGGGTTTCCCCTATTTTCTTCAATTTAAGATCAAATTTTTCCATAAGTAGTTCATGATCTGAGCCATAGTCATTTCCTGGTCTTGTTTATGCTGACTGCATAAAGCTTCTACTTCTTTTACTGCAAAGAATATCCTCAATCTGGTTTCAATATTGACCATCTGGTGATGTCTATGTGTAGAGTCTCGACTTGTGTTGTTGGAAGAGGATGTTTGCTATGACCAGTGCCTTCTCTTGGCAAAACTCTATTAACTTTGCCCTAGTTCTTGCTCTTGGACTCACTAAAACCTGGACCCTTTCCACCTCACTCAGAAGAAAGTTTTGTATGTATATTCTCAAAGGTGAAATTGCCTTTGCAATCTTGCCAATCTAATTTCCCCACTCATTAGAATAACTGAGTACCAATTCCCTTGTTTCTTTTAGTTACACAGTAACCTATAGCCTCCAATATTTTGGGATCATCTCTACTGCTACTTGGCACCACAGTTCTGTAAGAGCATCACTGCCTTTAAGCCCTGACTTATAGGGAATAGCAACACTGAATTTCTGTGTGATATTGCAGCCTCTTTCTTGAGTTCAGTGTCTATTAACATAATAGTTCATCCTCAGGCCATTCCCAAAATCCAGGGAACAAACCTTAGTAGGATATCCACTTGCTATACTGTATCTTTTGTTCTTTTCTTTTACTGCCTACCAAAGCATTTCCTACCCCCCTCACTGCCTCTTTTAACTTAGTGTTAGTCATCACTTTTCTTCAAACATCCCAGGTCACCCTAGAAGTGTGTAAGCAGTTTCTTGGGGGTATTTATGAACGTGTTAACCCCTATATCAACACTATAATCCTGTATCAATGAACTCCTCCTCATGTAACTTATATTCTGCTACTGATGTTCCCTGACCTCAAAAAATCAGTTGATATATGGTCTCCAGCCTTTTTCCATATTTTTTGTTAGTTCCTAGAGTTCCTTTTCACTCTTAACGAGTTTATACTTCCTTACCCAGATAATGTGGTCAATTAACCCAGGTTCTATTTTCATGATCTGAAGTGGAATTGGGGTAGATCATGAATGAGATATTCATGTTCCAGCAAGGTATTGCTTGTGATAACATCTAGCAGCAAGAGACAAATACTAATCTTTTAAAAGAAAGTATAGGCAACCCTGGCTACCCTCAAAATTCACAAAAATATGGAAACTTAAGGTGTCTCTGAACCATTTCTGCAGGTCTTATTTCCTCTGAATCAAGGCCCCAATCTCAGCATAGCCAAATCACTGAAATTGAGAATTGAACATCCTCTGAAGTTCTTTTACCCTTATAATTAAATTATTAACCTTATATATTTAGTGTTTCCACCCTCTGACAACATGAAGGAGAGGAGACTACCTATGTTTTATGAAAGAAACCCTCTTGCTTTTGTTCTTATCCTTTTATTTTTTTAACTACTTCAGCCTTTTATTCCTTTTCTCCAACATGTCAACAGACCCCAACAATAGCCAAAACACCCTGTAGTCCTAAAGTAGAGACTAACTCTGAACTTTTCAAATGATTTGGTATTGCTCCCACCATTGCATTTTCTTCAACTACTTTTCCATCAAGGTTACTCTAGAGATGGTGTCCACTTTCCAGTTGAGATGATCTCTTTATTGCCTATTAGAAATTGGATGGTTAACCTCAAAAACATAATTTTACAGGGTGCTTTCTTGGATTTTTTCTTGGCTGATTTTATTCATGTACCACCCTGACCAAAAATAATTTAGGATATCTTTTGACTTTATGTGTAGCTTTTCAAATACTCACACTTGCTTTTCATAAAACATAATTGGATTGGACTTTAGTAACACAAAACTTTGCTTTATCCTAAAAGATGGTGCTGTGAAAGTGCTGCACTCAATATGCCAGCAAATTTGGAAAACTCAGCAGTGGCCACAAGACTAGAAAAGGTAAGTTTCATTCCAATCCCAAAGAAAGGCTGTACCAAAAATGCTCCAGTTCAGTTCAGTTCAATTGCTCAGTCGTGTCCGACTCTTTGCGACCCCATTAATCGGAGCACGCCAGACCTCCTTGTCCATCATGAAATCCCAGAGTTCACTCAGAGTCACGTCCTTCGAGTCCATGATGCCATCCAGCCATCTCATCCTCTGTCGTCCCATACTCCTCCTGCCCCCAATCCCTCCCAGCATCAGAGTCTTTTCCAGTGACTCAACACTTCACATGAGGTGACCAAAGTACTGGAGTTTCAGCTTTAGCATCATTCCTTCCAAAGAAATCCCAGGGCTGATCTCCTTCAGAATTGATTGGTTGGATCTCCTTGCAGTCCAAGGGACTCTCAAGAGTCCTCTGCAACACCACTGTTCAAAAGCATCAATTTTTTTGGCGCTCAGCCTGCCTCATAGTCCAACTCTCACATCCATACATTGTTTTTCCACAGGAAAAACCATAGCCTTGACTACATGAACCTTCACCAGCAAAGTAATGTCTCTGCTTTGGAATATGCTATCTAGGTTGGTCATAACTTTTCTTCCAAGGAGTAAGTGTCTTTTAATTTCATGGCTGCAATCACCATCTGCAGTGATTTTGGAGCCCCCCAAAATAAAGTCTGACACTGTTTTCACTGTTTCCTCATCTATTTCCCATGAAGTGATGGGACCGGATGGCATGATCTTCGTTTTCTGAAAATTGAGCTTTAAGCCAACTTTTTCACTCTCCACTTTAATTTTCATCAAGAGGCTTCTTAGCTCTTCTTCACTTTCTGCCATAAGGGTGGTGTCATCTGCATATCTGAGGTTATTGATATTTCTCCCGGCATTCTTTATTCCAGCTTGTGTTTCTTCCAGTCCAGCATTTCTCATGATGTCAGTCAGTTCAGTCGCTCAGTCATGTCCGACTCTTTGCAACCCCATGAATTGGAGCATGCCAGGCCTCCCTGTCCATCAACAACTCCCAGAGTTCACTCAGATTCACGTCCATCGAGTCCGTAGTGCCATCGAGCCATCTCATCCTCAGTTGTCCCCTTTTCCTCCTGCCCCGAATCCCTCCCAGCATCAGAGTCTTTTCCAATGAATCAGCTCTTCGCATGAGGTGCCCAAAGTACTGGAGTTTCAGCTTTAGCATCATTTCTTCCAAAGAAATCCCAGGGTTGATCTCCTTTAGGATATACTGGTTGGATCTCCTTGCAGTTCAAGGGACTCTCAAGAGTCTTCTCCAACACCACAGTTCAAAAGCATCAATTGTTCGGTGTTCAGTCTTCTTCACAGTCCAACTCTCACATCCATACATGACCACAGGAAAAACCATAGCCTTGACTAGACAGACCTTAGTCGGCAAAGTAATGTCTCTGCTTTTGAATATGTTATCTAGATTGGCCATAATTTTTCTTCCAAGGAGTAAGCGTCTAAGCAAGAAAATTCCAAAAAAATAGCTATTTCTGCTTCATTGACTACGTTAAAGCCTTTGACTGTGTGGATCTCAACAATCTGAGGAAAATTCTTAAAGGGATTGAAATACCTTATCTGTCTCCTGGGAAATCTGTATACAGGTCAAGAAGCAGTAGTTAGAACCAGACATAGAAACTAGTTCCAAATTGTGAAAGCAACATGTCAAAGCTGTATATTGCCATCCTGTTTATTGAACTTATATGCAGAGTACACCACACAAAATACCTGGATGGATGAAGCACAAGCTAGAATAAAGATTGCCAGGATAAATATCATAGGCTCAGATATGCAAATGACAACATTCTTATGCAGAAAGTGAAGAGGAACTAAAGAGCCTCTTATTGAATGAAAAAGAGGAGAGTGAAAAAGCTGGCTTAAAACTCAGCATTCAAAAAATGAAGATCATGGCATCAAGGACCATCACTTCATGGCAAATATATGGAGAAGCAATGGAAACTGTGACAGATTATTTCCTTCGGTTCCAAAATCACTGTGGATGATTGCTGCAGGGTGAAATTAAAAGATTCTTGCTCCTTGGAAGAAAAGCTACGTTATTTTGCCAGAAATGTCTGTATAGCCAAAGTTATGTTTTTTGCAGTAATCACGTATGGATGTGAGAGTTAGACCATTAAGAAGGCTAAGTGCCAAAAAATTGATACTTTTGAACTGTGTTGTTGGAGAAGACTCTTTAGAGTCCCTTGGACTACAAGGATATCAAATCAATCAATCCTAAAGGAAATCAACCCTGAATATTTATTGGAAAGACATGCTAAAGCTGAAGCTACAATAATTTGGCAACCTCATGTGAAAAATAGACTCATTTAAAAAGACCCTGATGCTGGGAAAGATTGAGGGCAGGAGAAGGGGATGACAGAGGACAAGATTGTTTAATGGCATCATGGACTCAATGGGCAGGCTCTGGGAGATGGGGAAGTATGGGGAAGTTTGACTAGCTTCAGTCCATGGGATCGCAAAGAGTTGGCCATGAGTGAGCCACTGAACAACAACAACCGAAAACTTTTTCTAAAGCCTCAGGGTCCCCTTCCTTGTCTTCCTTGTTCAGGTCCCTCCTCACATGTCATCTCGTCTCTCTCCTTTGACCCTTTATGGCCAGACTCCACTTCTGTTGCCATCTTCCTCCTTCCCATCTACATTGTCTACACCTCCACTGTACCCGTAATTATGGCGTACTAATGTTTAACCACACTTGTCCCTTTCTCAGAATCTGTCCACACTCCCCTTTTCCTATGAAATATGTCCCTTTCAAAGAAGCCTCTGAGGATTCAGAAGCTAAATCCTTTTTTTCTTATATTCCCTTAACTAAAGTTGAACTGTGAACTGACAAAAATTTTCCAAAGTAATTGAAACTCCTCACATATTGTCTGACAAATGTAATATAGTCATTCAAATTTATCAGCCTAGATTCTCTGATTTATATCAGTTAATTCATATGCTTGTCAGTGAAGGCCAGACCCAACATTGTTAATCGGGAAAATTCTGAAATGTTTCTAGAACTACAACATGGAGACACCCTAATAACGTATTGTATGAGCAAGCTCAGGCAGTCACTAGGGGACTCTGTTGAGCAAATTCTGTGTCTTTGCCAAAGACTTGATTAGAAAAAAATTCAGGATTGCATACAAAATTCTGATAAGGTTATTCATGAATATTTCAATTGACTACACATTATTAAAAAAATCTGGTCTTACTTCAAATGTTATTTCACACAAGTAGCTTTTACTTGTGTGTGTGTGTGTGTATATATATATATGAACTGACCTGGAATCTTTCCCTTCAGGTAAAAAGGATCACGATGGAATCGATAGTTTTGTGTGTTCCAGTTATAGTTATTCTTGGAAACCAGCTCTTTCCTACTCTAGATGTCACATCAAAGAAATGTTACCAAAATTGTTAATCTCTAATTATAGAAAGTAAAGATCTCTGAATGGAACAAACAAACAGAAAATATCTTAGTTTCAACCATTATTACAAAGAAATAGGACTTTGAAAATAGGTTATTATAAATTTAAGCAGTTTAGAAAACTTCAGGCCTCTAATCAGCCTTTCTGTCATCCTCTCAATTTTCATTGATGAGGCTTCAAGGAAGTGCAGGGGATCTTCCCAATTCTCTTCCTAATCAGCTTGGAGAAACATTTCTCTAGATTGGAGATAAATACCTCCCAGTCCTTGTTAATACCAGAGCCACACTCTTAGTATTCAAACTCAGGATTATAAAACAATCCCTGCCTTGGAGTATTAAACAGTTCCAATATAAGTGTTTTTTAATAAACCTCAAAACGTTCCCATCTTGGAAACTATTTCTTTTTGCTAGGCCCTTTGAGAGGTGCAAACATGTTCCTACCTAGTCCCATTGCCCCTACCCATTTATTAGGCTGAGATGCTTTAGGAAATAATTATGACAGGTTTTTATTTTCCCTTAAAATTAAAATATAAATATAGAAATTAATAGTTATCAAATTAACCACCAGGGGTGAATTAAAAGGCCCTTTGACTTTTTTTTTTGTTTGTTTACTTACCTAAAGGTACTGGAGCAGATTTTGGAAATACTGATTTTTTATCCCTATTGAGTCAGTTATCACTTTCCTTATGTGGAAAATCTCCAACTCATGTTGGCAAAATTTGCAACACATCTCACAGAAAAATTGAAGTTGACCTTTTAACCTCCTCTAAATTTCAGATCCACCTCTTTTGGAACTCATAAACTCTTATCCTTTGAAATAGTAACATGACACACAGTGTACTTGACCTCCAGAGTCTTTTGACCCACAACTAATCATAGGAGAGATATTCCAAAATAGGAAAAGCATAGTTGTTTTTATTTTTATTTTTTTAAGATGTCTTTGTTTGGTAGAGCAATCTTTTCAGTGTTTTCTCTGGAGATGAAGACCTTAAGCATCACACTTTACAAACTGAAGATTTTGTCTATTGGAAAATAACTCAGAAGAACTCCTTTTTACCTTACTGGAGAGGCCCCTATCAAGTACTGCTAACATCAACCCTTATGCCACTGAATGCCAAGGAGTAGACTCTTGGATTCTTGTGACATGCCTAAAGGACATACCAAAAGCTGACTGAACTGCAAATCATCTGGTGACCTGAAGATTACCTGGAATTGAGAGGATGAAATCTAATGACAGCTTTCTCATGATACATGACCCAGGTGTGTTTGAAGCTTTTTTGCAAACTTTTGATGATGATGCAAGTTTTCAAATGCTCTCCAGTATCTATGATTTTGATTATATACGGATATTAGATACAAGTGCCTCTTATTGATAGCTTATGTTGAACGATGTCAGATTTGTGATCTCCAAAATTTAGCTTCAGGACCAGGGACCAGGCTTAATCATTCAAGAGCTTTTGTGTAGCAAAGTTTTATTAAAGTATGAAAGGGGACAGAGAATGCTTCTGACATAGACATCAGAAAGGGGATGGAGAGTGGCCCCCACCCCCACTCCCGCTGCTAGTTTGAGCAGAAGTTTTATATCTGTTAGAAAGCCATTAATCAGATAAGAGGGATACCTCAAGGCTGATGGAGCTTTACCAGGCCCCTCTTACACAATATACATTTTTGAGATAGGATGGCATGAGGTATGCATTCCCCCAGCCATAAAACAATTGACATGAATACTGGTTTGTTGAGCTATTATCAGCCCAAGGTTTGAGAAAAGAAGAAAATGTTAGTCTTAGTTGAAACCATTTTGAAGAAAGGCAAATTCCAAAGCAAACGCATTGTTTCATTAACATAGCTTAAGAAAAACATTTCCATAAGAAAAATGCATTGCTCAAAGTTTCAGAAAAGTTAAGTTCTGGTGGAACAAGGTGTTGTCATGGCAACACAGAATTTTAAGAGACACTTGAAGCCTATTTGCTCCATTTGGAAACCCCTGACCTTCTTGCCTGTTACCCTCTCACTATCCTGCTTTATTCCTTGAATGTGATCTTAATAGGTTTCCAGTCTGCGCATTTTCCCTCCAATGTGAGACACAACACACAGGAAAGTGCCTTCCTGACACTGATGAACAAAAAGCTGCTGGAAGAACTTGAATCTTGATCAATGATGCTTTGGATAAAAGTCTTGATCAAAAAGAGGAAACACAGAAAATTAATGAACAGAAATTCCAGTTAAATAGCCCTGGGAGACCAGAAGAGGCAGATTTCATATACTGTAATGACAGCAAAGCCTAACAGAAAGAAAGAATACTTATTATCTTTCTTGAGAAGAAATCTGGCAATGACAAGCCATGGACTCGTTTTCTATTATAGCCCACCCACCTTTCTTTTCCTTTTCTTGCCATGCAGATGTTTGCATATGTCTTGCCATGTTTGCAGATATGAAATTGCAATTCTATGCTGGTTCTGAATAAACCCTTTTTTTCTGGAGAAAAATCTAGTACTCTATTTCAGGTAAAAAATTTTCATTCCAATTTTCCACCATTCTTATTTAAATTATTCATCATATTGTGCAGTATTTTGTCTCTTACACAGAGATGCACACACATGGCCTTAACTATAACTTAATTACACCATATAACTGACCAAGAGTATTTCAAATCATCTGTGTTCACATTTTTAACCTTTCAGTTTCAGAGCTTATTTTACTCTCTTAGGTCATGATACTTCCTCTAACACAATCTCCATATCTGGCACAATTATAAGAGTATAGCTCTATATGAGCTTATATTTTAAAACTTAGAGGCAATTTGAGTAAACCCATGAATTATAATTTTAGAATGACATATTAATAAACACTTTATTCTCTCATGATTTCTCATTCCAAAATTAGAAAAATTGAGTGCTTATACAGAATTTGAGAAAATATCAACATTGATAATTTAAGAACATTTAATACATTAAAAAATTTTCTTGGGTTCTTCAAAATTTTGGAACCACAGTGTATATATGCCTTCAAAGAGTTACAGCTATTTTTTTCCTTTTTTTTTTTTTATTAAAAACATTTGCATGAACAGAAGACATTGTTTTTAACAGTTCACAAGCTTATGCTGTTTTTATGCTCTCTGAAGGCTGGATCGTCTTTTAATGTCAATGCAGTTGGTTGCCATAGAAATTATAATGATGTCACTCACTAAGTCTAGAAATAAACAGCAGGGACAGATGGGCATTTGCGAATGAAGAGCATAGATTTAATGCAAATGTTCTTGAAAATAAAGAATGATAGAATAAAAATCACAGGTAAAAAATAAAGCTATCATATCCAGCATTAAAAATTAGGATGTGTCTCTATATCTAGCTAAGATATTGGGTTGGAATCAGGGGTGAAAGAGCAGGAAAAACACTCTCACAGCAAAGATTGAAACACAGTCTGATCTACAGGATTTAGAACTGGATCATAGTTACAATATATGGATATGGGAGTTCAGTAATACTAAACAGGGATGGGAAAGAGACAGTTTAAAGAGATATGCAAACTTAATTTCAAAGCATTTTGAAGCAGGTGTAATGATAGTTAAAATAGCAAAGCCAGTAATGTTTTTGAGGACAGACAGATAAGCATTTTGCATTTATGGCCAGAAAATCAAAGAAGACACAAGGATCTAGATCTAAAGTGGCAACAAGAAATGTTTTTCAAATGCATAGTTCCATAATTGTGTGATATTTATTTATAGGAAAATATGTACTACTTTATCTATTATTATTTATTTTGGTAAAAAATTCTCACTCCAAAATATAATATTCACTATTTAAAGTATAACAAAGTACCCTGGGTTCCAATACAATGAAGGTCAAACTAAAATAAAACCAACTAGTTAGCAAAAGAAGGGAAATACTATCAACTTAAAATTAAATGATTTAAATAGGACTTAAACACACAGAATTTTTAGACATTTTTCTTTTTAAAATAAAGGTTAGTAAAAAGACTAAGGATGTTTTTAATTGCAAGCCTTTTTTTGTTCTGCTTATCTGTGTAAAAAATAATGAAAAGAAGCCATTATTAAATTAAATTTGAAGAGCAGAAATGGGAGCTCTTACAACGTGTGGAAATAGCTGGACCAAATAGGAAGTATAAAGACATTTCTTTTCTTAAAAGTACATGAAGAAATATGAACAGGTAGTTCACTTTAGTTTTCCTAACTTTATTTCTCTCTCTAAAAAGTTCGCTTCATTTATTGTTATATAGGACTTACATTTGGCTCACCATGATTGTTATTAAGTCGCAAACTCATGTTCAACTCTTAGGTGACCCTGGATTATATCACACCAGGCTCCTCTGTCCTCCACTATCTCCCAAAGTTTCCTCAGATAAGTGTCCACTGAATCATTGATACCATGTCATCAGTCCATTTTATCCTCTGTCACCCCCTTCTCCCTTTGCCTTCAATCTTTCCCAGCATCTGAGTTTTCTCCAATGAGTTGGCTCTTCCCATCAGGTGGCCAAAGAATTGAAGCTTCACCTCTACCAACAGTTCATCCAACTAATATCCAAGATTGATTTCCTTTAGGGTTGAATGTTTTAATCTCCTTGATGTCCAAGGGACTCTCAAGAGTCTTCTCCAGCATCACAATTCAAAAGCATCAATTCTGGGATGACCCAGAGGGATGGTACAGGGAGGGAGGATGGAGGGGGGTTCAGGATGGGGAACACGTGTATACCTGTGGCAGATTCATATTGATGTATGGCAAAACCAATATGATATTGTAAAGTAATTAACCTTCAATTTAAATAAATTCATATTAAAAAAGAAAAGCATCAATTCTTTGGTGCTCAGATTTCTTTATGATCCAATTCTCACCTCCATACATAACTACTGGAAAATCCATAGTTTTGATTTTATGGACCTTGGTCAGCAAAGTAATGTCTCTGCTTTATAATATCCTGTCTAATTTTGTCATAGATTTCCTTCCATGGGACAAGCATATTATAATTTCATGCCTACAGTCACCGTCCACAGTGATTCTGGAGCCAAAGAAAACAAAATCTGTCACTGCTTCCACTTTCCCCCTTCTATTTGCCATGAAGTGATGGGACTGGATGCCATGATCTTAGATTTTTGAGCATTTTGTTTCAAACCATTTTTTTTCACTCTCCTCTTTCAACCTTGTCAAGAGGCTCTTTAGTTCTACTAAATTTTTATCATTAGAGTGGTATCATCTGCACATCTGAGGTTATTGATATTTCTCCCAGCAATCTTTATTCCAGCTTGTGATTAATATAACCTGGCATACTGCATGATGTACATGTTGTAGAAGCTAAATAAACAAGGTGACAATTTACAGCCTGTCTTACTCCTTTCACAGTTTGGAACCAGTCAGATGTTCTATGTCCAGTTGTAAATGTTGCTTCTAGGTTCAAATATAGGTTTCTGAGAGAATTAAAGTCTAGAACTCTCAACTCTGTAGGAATTTTCCATAATTTGTTTTGATCAACATAATCCAAGTTTATAGCATTGTCAATGAAGTAGAAATATATGTTTTTCTGGAATTCCCTTATTGTCTCCATGATAAAATGGATGTTAGCAATTTGATCTCTGATTCCTTTGCCTTTTCTAAACCCAGTTTGTACATCTGGAAGTTCTTGGTTCACATAATGCTTAAAAATAACTTGAACAATTTTGAGCATAATTTTGCTAGCACAACTCATATGAAAACATACTGGGAAAGATTGAGGGCAAGAGGAGAAGGGGAAAGACAAAGGATGAGATGAGTGGATGGCATCACCCACTCAATGGACATGAGTTTGGGTAAACTCCGGGCGTTAGTGATGGACAAGGAGACTTGGCATGCTGGGGTTCATGGTGTCACAAAGGGTCGGACACGACTAAGTGACTGAACTCAACTGAAATGAGCACATTGTACAGTAGTTTGAACATTTCTTGATTTTACCCGCCTTTGAGATTGGAATGAAAACTGACTCTTTTCCAGTTCTGTGGTAACAGCTGGGCTTTCAGATTTTGCTGATGTAATGAGTGCAACATTTATCTTTTGGGATTTTAAATAGTTCAGTTGGAATTTCATCACTTCCAGCTTTTATCACAATAGTTCTTCCACAGGCCAACTTCACTTCACACTCCAGGATGTCTGACTCTAGGTGACACCATCATGGTTATCTGGGTCATTATGCCTTTTTTGTATAGCTCTGTTTTGTATTGTAGCAACCTCTTCTTAATCTCTTCTGCTTCTGTTAGGTCCTTACAATTTCTGTTCTTTTTTTGTCCATCCTTGCATGAAATTTTCCTGTGATGTCTCAGATTTTCTTGAGGAGATCTCTGGTCTTTCTTATTCTATTGTTTCCTCTATTTATTTTCATTGTTCATTTAAGAAGGCCTTTGTATCTCTCCTTGTTTTTCCTCTGTATCTCTGCATTCACTTCCTTATATATTTCTGTTTCTCCCTTACCTTTTGCTTCTCTTTTTTCCTCAGCTATCTGTAAAGCTTCAGACAACCACTAAGGCATCTTGCATTTCTTCTTATTTGAAAGAGTTTTGGTCACTGTCTCCTTTTCACTGTTATGAACATATGTCCATAGTTTTTCATTCACTCTACAAGATCTAATCCCTTGAATCTATTCATCCCTTCTAGTGTATAATCATAAGGTATATGAATTAATTCATACCTGAATATTCTGTTGGTTTTCCCTATTTTCTTCAATGTAAGCCTGATTTTGCAACAAGTAGCTCATGATCTGAGCCACGTTCAGGTCCATTTCTTGTTTTTA
Source organism: Ovis aries (assembly GCF_016772045.2). NCBI lineage: Eukaryota > Metazoa > Chordata > Mammalia > Artiodactyla > Bovidae > Ovis > Ovis aries. Next base: position 8,056,301 of record NC_056062.1, read on the forward strand.
CTGACTGTATAGAACACTTCTGTCTTTGATGCAAAGAACCTAATCTGATTTCAGTATTGATCATTTGGTGATGTCCATGTATGGGGTCAACTCCTGTGCTCTTGGACAAATGTGTTTAGTGTGACCAGCATATTCTTTCGATAAAATTCTATTAGCCTTTGCCCTGCTTCATTTTGTACTCCAAGGTCAAACTTGCCTGTTTTTCTGGGTAACTCTTGACTTCCTGCTTTTGCATTCCAATCCCCTTTGATGAAAAGGACATTTTTGTTTGTTTGTTTGTTTTAGTCATGGAAGGTGTTGTATGCCTTCAGAGATCCAGTAAGCTTCAGTTTCTTTTGCATCAGTAAGTAAGGAATAGACTTGAATTACTGTGATATTGAATGGTTTGCCTTGGAAACAAATCAAGATCATTCTGTCATTTTTGAGGTTGCACCCAACAATTCATTTTTGACTCTTGTTGACTCTGAGGGCTACTCCACATTGTCTAATGAATTCTTACCCACAATAATAGATATAATGGTCACCTGAATTAAATTTACCTATTCTCATACATTTAAGTTCATTTATTCCTCAGATGTCAATGTTCAGTCTTGCCAACTCCTGCTTGACCACTTTCAATTTGTCTTGATTCATGGACCTAACATCTCAGGTTACTATGCAGTATCATTCTTTATGGCATTGGAGTTTACTTTCACCACTTGACACATTCATGGTTGAGTGTTCATTTCTGCTTTGACCCAGCTACTTCATTCTTTCTGGAGTGATTAGTAATTTCTCTCCATTCTTTCCCAACAGCTTATCGAAAATCTTCTGACCTGAGGTCTAGTCTTCTTGTGTTATGTTTTTCAGCCTTTTCATACAGTTTATGGGATTCTCACAGCAAGAATACTGGAATTGATTGCCATTTCCTTCGCCACTGGACCATATTTTTTCAGAAATCTTCACTGTGACCCGTTCTTCTTGGGTGGCCCTGCACAGCATAACTCAAATCTTCAAGTTATGCAAGCCACTTTACCAGGACAAGGCTGTGATCTATGAAGAGGATTACTATGGTTGCTGACCCTGAGTTGCAAATCTCTGCTGATTCCAAAAAGAGCTCATTTCTTCTGGAGAAAAATTTGGCAGTTCATTTACTTCAGGTTAACATCTGGCTTGAAAACTTAACTGAATTGTCACATATATAATTAGGAAAAAAATACTATCTCCCATACATACACACTGAATCAGTTCTAAGTGGAAATGCTCATAAAAGTGCAACACAAAATTTATTTGAGAGACAAAGAGAAGTATTTACCCTGCACTAGCTTTTACTATCTTTTATTTTTATTTTTTTGAGTGTGTACTGATGTATTTTAATCATAAGCTATATTGAGTCCTTAGTTGATGGAAACAACATTCTGAATATGGGTTATGAAGTGTCCTTAGAGAAAACAGAACCGTTATTGTATCTGAATATGGGTTATGAAGTGTCCTTAGAGAAAACAGAACCCTTATTGTATCTCTTATTCACTGTTTGTGCATATTATCCCTTCCAGTTAGTCTTGCATATCTTACTATACCAGGTTTGTTTTGCCTGACAGGCAGCAAGACAAAATGCTGAGATGCTGAGGTTTGCAGCAATGAGAGCATTTATTCATAAGGCAGCTAAGCAAGGAGATGGGAGAACAAGTCTCATATTCACCTGCTTGAAGGCAATGGACTTTGAGTATTAAGGGGATAAATAATAAAGAAACAAGATGCTATGAGTTGAAGGGAGAATAATGAAAAAGGGGAAAGGTGATTGGAGAAAGGTGTGGTAATTGTCATTCTACATACATGTAATTAAGCCACAAGCATGTTCAAAAATTGGACACCTAGCATAATATGAGAATGTAGTTTTTGGCTCTCTGACTTCAAAAGGTCATCAAGTGGACACTCAAACATACAGAGTTGGAGGATCAGTGGTCTTATCCAGTCTCAACCATCTGATCTCAAACTAGACTTGAGTGACTCCAATTTCCTAGAAAACAAGTTGGGAAAACACCTCATTGTTTAGACTACGTGCTGCTTGGAGGACATGCAAGCCTGTGTAGCAACAGTTAGAGTGACTTTGATTAGTGACGGCAAGTTACAGGTAAGGAGGTGTTCACCAATGATTGTGCATGTTTTTACATATTTGTTGTATTTCTTTAAGGAGTAACAAATATAGTCAGAGGCAACAATTAGGGAACACTTTTGAAGAAACGCTATTTTCTCCAGTAATATTAATTCTTTTAGAAATGATTTTTAGGTGTGGATAAATTTTTAAGTCTTCATTAAATTTATTACAATATTGTTTCTGTTTTGTGTTTTTGTTTTTGTTTTTGTGTTTTGCCTGCAAGGCATGTAGGATCTTAACTCCCCAACCAGGGATCAAACTGGCACCCATTGCATTGAATGGCAAAGACTTCACCACTGGACCACCAGAGAAATTCCAGTAATATTAACTCTTAAAATGAGTTTATATGTTTTTGATGTAGACTCTCTTTTATGATTTCAATATTTTGCATAACAAAATTTAAAAAGAAATTTATTGTTTTTGCTATAGACTGAGGATTTTGTACCCCAAGATTCATATGTTGAAATCCTAAAATCCAATGCAATATTATTAATGAAGTGAGGCCTTTTGAAGCTCATTAGATCAGGCCTCGTGAATGGGATAAACCCCTTTTTGGAGGTCTAGAGAGAGCTTTAGGCCAACATTTTCACTCTCCTCCTTCACCTTCACCAAGAGGATTTTTAGATCCTCTTCACATTCTGCCATAAGGATGGTGTTATTTGCATATCTGAGGTTATTGATATTTCTCCCAGCAATCTTGATTCCAGCTTGTGCTTCTTCCAGCCCAGCGTATCTCATGATGTACTCTGCATGTAAGTTAAATAAGCAGGGTGACAATATACAGCCTTGACATACTCCTTTTCCTATTTGGAACCAGTCTGTTGTTCCATGTCCAGTTCTAACTGTTGCTTCCTCACCTGCATACAGGTTTCTCAAGAGGCAGGTCAGGTGGTCTGGGAGTCCCATCTCTTTAAGAATTTTCCACAGTTTATTGTGATCCACACCGTCAAAGGCTTTGGCATAGTCAAGAAAGCAGTGATCGATATTTTTCTGGAACTCTCTTGCTTTCTCCACAATCCAGCCGAGGTTGGCAATTTGATCTCTGGTTCTTCTGCCTTTTGTAAAATCAACTTGAATTTGATCTCTGGTTGCTCTGCCTTTTCTAAAACGAGCTTGAACATCTGAAAGTTCATGGTTCATGCATTGCTGAAGCCTGGATTGGAGAACTTTGAGCATTACTTTATTACCATGTGAGACTAGAGCAAGTGTGTGTGATAGTTTGAGCATTCTTTGGCATTGCCTTTCTTTGGGATTGTAATGAAAACTGATTTTTTCCAGTCCTGTGACCACAGATGAGTTTTCCAAATTTGCTGGCATATTGAGTGCAGCACTTTTACAGCATCATCTTCCAGGATCTGAAATAGCTCAACTGGAATTCCATCACCTCCACTAGCTCTGCTCATAGTGATGCTTCAGGTCCACTTGTCTTCACATTCTAGGATGTCTGTCTCTAGGTGAATGATCACACCATCATGATTATCTTGGTTGTGAAGATTTTTTTATACAGGTCTTCTGTGTATTCTTGCCACCTCTTCTTAATATCTTCTGCTTCTGTTAGGTCCATACCATTTCTGTCCTTTATTGAGCCCATCTTTGCATGAAATGTTCCCTTGGTGTCTCTAAATTTCTTGAAGAGATCTCTAGTCTTTGCCATTCTGTAGTTTTCCTCTATTTCTTTCTATTGATCGCTGAGGAAGGCTTTCTTATCTCTCCTTGCTATTCTTTGGAACTCTGCATTCAGATGCTTATATATTTCCTTTTCTCGTTTGCTTTTTGCTTCTCTTCTTTTCACAGCTATTTGTAAGGCCTCCTCAGACAGCCATTTTGCTTTTTGCATTTCTTTTCCATCTTGATCCCTGTCTCCTATACAATGTTACGAACCTCTGTCCATAGTTCATCAGGCATTCTATTTATCAGATCTAGTCCCTAAAATCTATTTCTCACTTCCACTGTATAATCATAAGGAATTTGATTTAGGTCATACCTAAATTGTCTATGGTTTTCCCCAATTTCTTCAATTTAAGTCTGAATTTGGCAATAATTAGCTCATGATCTGAGCCACAGTCAGCTCCCAGTCTTGTTTTTGCTGACTGTACAGTGCTTCTCCATCTTTTGCTGCAAAGGATATAATCAATCTGATTTCAGTGTTGACCATCTGCTGATGTCCATGTGTAGAGTCTTCTCTTGTGTTGTTGCAAGACGGTGTTTACTATTACCAGGGCGTACTCTTGGCAAAACTCTATCAGCTGTTGCCGTGCTTCATTCCATATTCCAAGGTCAAATTTTCCTGTTATTCCAGATGTTTCTTGACTTCCTACTTTTGCATTCCAGTCCCACGTAATGAAAAGGATATCTTTTTTGGGGGTGCTAGTTCTTAAACGTCTTGTAGGTCTTCATAGAACCGTTCAACTTCAGCTTCTTCAACATTACTGGTTGGGGCATTGACTTGGATTACTGTGATATTGAATGGTTTGCTTTGGAAATGAACAGAGAATATTCTGTCATTTTTGAGATTTCATTTAAGTACTGCATTTCAGACTCTTTTGTTGATTTTGTCTTTAATTTACTTAGTTCCACTCAGACCTTTATTGTTTCCTTCTTTGTGCTGACCTTGGATTTAATCTGTTCTTATTTTTCTAATTGCTTTAGATGAAAGATTTTTATTTGAGTTTTTTTCTTGTTTATTGAGGTAGGTTTGTATTTCCATAAACTTCCCTCTTCCAATTGCTTTTGCTCTATTCCTAGATTTGGAAAGTTATATTTGTATTTTAATTTCTCTTGAGGTCTCATTTTTTTTTTCCTCTAATTTCTCATTAAATTTTTTAGTAGCAAATTATGTAGTCTGCACATTTTTTTTTCCTTTCTCTAACTTGTATCTAGTTTATTAAGATCACGACATCTGGTCCCATCACTTTATGGGAAATAGATGGGGAAACAGTGTCAGAATTTATTTTGGGGGGGCTCCAAAATCACTGCAGATGGTGACTGCAGCCATAAGATTAAAAGACGTTTACTCCTTGGAAAAAAAAAAAATTATGACCAACCTAGATAGCATATTCAAAAGCAGAGACATTACTCTGCCGACTAAGGTCCATCTAGCCAAGGCTATGGTTTTTCCAGTGGTCATGTATGAATGTGAGATTTGGACTGTGAAGAAAGCTGAGCAATGAATTTATGCTTTTGCACTGTGGTGTTGGAGAAGACTCTTGAGAGTCCCTTGGACTGCAAGGAGATCCAACCAGTACATCCTAAAGGAGATCAGCCCTGGGTGTTCTTTGGAGGAAATGATGGTAAGCTGAAACTCCAATACTTTGGCCACCTCATGTGAAGATTTGACTCATTGGAAAAGACTTTGATGCTGGGAGGGATTGGAGGCAGGAGGAAAAGGGGACAACAGAGGATGAGATGGCTGGATGGCATCACCGACTCGATGGACGTGAGTTTGACCGAACTCTGAGTGATGGTGATGGACAGGGAGGCCTGGCATGCTGCGATTCATGGTTTCACAAAGAATTGGACATGACTTAGTGACCTAACTGAACTGAACTGATTAGACAATGTGCTTGACATAGTTTTCATTTTCTTAATTTTACTGAGAATATTTTGTGGCCTAATTCGTTATCTACCCTAGAGAATGTTCCATGCAAACTAGAAAAAAAAAAAAAGTGTGCTCTGTTGTTCAGATATAGCATTCTCTAAAGATAACATTTTTATCTATTAAGCTTATCGGATCTAATTTGTCATGGAAGTCCACTGTTTACTTATAGACTTTCTGTCTTCATGATCTATTGATTGATAAGTATGGTCTCCTACTGTTATTGTATTATTGTCAATTTCTCCCCTTATATCTATTAATATTAGCTTTATAGATTTAGGTACCTGTGTATTAGATGCACACAAGTTTGCAATGCATATTCTTTTCCTTGATTAACCACTTCATCATGCAATATTCTTTTCTGTCTTTTAATGTAGACATTGTTTTAAAGTTTACTTTGTCTGACATGAGTATTACTGTTTGAAGTATTGTTTGTACTTTTATGGATTATTTTTTTAAATTCCTTCACTTTCAATCTGTGTATATCTTTAGCTCTGAAGTGAATCTCTAGCAGGCGTCATATTGATAGGTCTTGGGCTTCCCACGTTGCATTAGTAGTAAAGAGTAGATCTGCCAGTGTAGAAGACATAACAGACGTGGGTTTGATCCCTGGATCAGGAAGATCCCCTGTAGGAGGGCATGACAACCGGCCCCAGTATTCTTATTTGAAGAATTCCATGGACAGTGGAGTATAGCAAGTTACAGACAATAGGGTCCCAAAGAAACATGACTAATGCAACTTAACCCACACACATAGGTGAATCCTGTTATTTTTACTCAATTATTCACTCTATATTGGAGCATTTAGTTCATTTACAATTAAAGTGATTATTCATAGATCCGTGTTTATTGTCATTTTGTTACTTCTCTGTTTTGTAGTTTGCTAACTTTTCTTTTGGAATATGAAGTTTTCTTTAAAGTAGTGTGTTGATTCTTTTTCCTTTTTGTGTACATATATTAGGTTTCCAATTTGCTGTTATCAAAAAGTTCATATGTATCATATTATAATTATATCTACATATTTGAAAGTGATAGTTACTTAAATTCAAACAGATTCTAAATGATTTATATTTTTACTTCCAATACCATTTTATGTTTATGATGCTATGTTTTACATTTTCATGTATAAATAACTGTTTAATGCAGCTATAGTTGATGTTACTACTTTTGTGTTTTAACCTCTTTACTGATTTATTTAAGTGGTTGTTCTACTGAGTTTATGTTTGCAGTTACCATTGAAAAATTTCCTCTCATACATTTTCTTATTGGCAACCCACTCCAGTATTCTTGCCTGGAGAATCCCATAGACGGAGGAGCCTGGGCTACAGTCTATGGGTCGCAAAGAGTCGAACACGACTGAGCGACTTCACTTCACTTTATGACTTTTTGGTTTTCATATAAAGAAGACCCTTCAATTTTTGTTTAAGAATTATCCGTGGTGACAAACACTTTCAATTCTTGATTGTTTGAGAAAATTTTCATCTCTTTCTCACTTGTAAATGACAACCTTGTGGTGTAGAGTATCCTTGGATCACCTTTACTATCATTACTCTGAATTATTCTCTGAATTATTTTTCATGTACTTTGCTTATTTATTCTTCATTAATTTTGACTTGTGGGTTTCTAAGTTGTACCTTCATTTGGTCTATGTTTCTCTGTCTTTTCTTTTTAACTCAATGTACTTGAGGCTTCCTTTTGCCAAGATTCAAGGTTGAATTCTTTCTTTTTCTTTTTGGTTTCTGTCCTTAGTGGGTAAGGTTTTCCAGTAGTTTGTGTAAGCTTTGTGTATAGTGTCACTTGTACTTGTGGGAAGAAGTGAACTTTATTTTCTTCTTCTTTTTTTTTTTTTTTTCTTTTTGATGGACAGGACTGTGTGAGGTGGTAATCCTGTTTGCTGATGATTGAGGTGATATTTTTGTCTTGTTTGTTGTTTGGATCAGTCGTCCTTCACAGAGTGCTGCTGGCAGTTAGGTGATGCCATCTCTTCTATACAGGAGGTTGTCTTTGTGGGAGTTCTCACTAACTAACAGTCCTTAGGGTTAAGAGTTATCTGGTAGTCTAAGTCTTAGAGTTAGTGCTCCCACTTGGGGAACTGGGATTCTATAGGAGGTTTGGTATGGCATTAAGTGGGATTAAAACAAATACACAAAAACAAGAAACTAAACACACACCCTAGACAAATGCAATTTTAAAAATCAGGCAAATAATTCCTAAAATAATGGAATATACACACATACTTATATACCCATGAAGAAAACCAAAACAATCCAAAAAATAAAAGTAAAAAGTACGATAGACTGACCCAGTGAACAAAGGAAACCAAAAATGTTATCAACCAGTTAAAAGCAAAACTAACTGAACAATAAACTGGAAAAAAAAATTAAAGCAAGGTGCCAACTGAGCAATAAAGCAATGAAAACAAAACAAACTAAAAATACATGCTGAAAAAATAAAAGAAAGAAGTCTAAAAATGCAAAGGTAAATACAGATAGATAAAAAAGATATATATATATATATATATTAAAGAATAACTATAGTTGAGAGTAGAGCAGTAAGAAAAGCAAACCAAAGAATAAATGTAGAAAACTAATAATAAATTCAAAAAATTTAAAAATTAGAATTAAAAAAGGAAACCTCATAGAAACACAAAAGGCCAATGAAACTTCACAAGTATGTAAAAGAAACTAAAAAGTGTGATTAAAAATTTCTCAAAACTTAAATAAATTTAACAATACTAATAAAATCAACAACTACAGCAAGAGGGGTGTTGGAGGAAACAAAATAAAAAGAAAAAGTCCTGAAGCAATTACAGAGCATGTCAGATAAGGCCAGTTTAGTTCAGTTCAGTTCAGTCGCTCAGTCATGTCCGACTCTTCGCGACCCAATGAATTGCAGCATGCCAGGCCTCCCTGTCTATCACCATCTGCTGGAGTTCACTCAGACTCACGTCCATCGTGTCCATGGTGCCATCCAGCCATCTCTTCCTCGGTCGTCCCCTTCTCTTCCTGCCCCCAATCCCTCCCAGCATCAGAGTCTTTTCCAATAAGTCAACTCTTCGCATGAGCTGGCCAAAGTACTGGAGTTTCAGCTTTAGCATCATTTCTTCCAAAGAAATCCCAGGGCTGATCTCCTTCAGAATGGACTGGTTGGATCTCCTTGCAGTTCAAGGGACTCTCAAGAGTATTCTCCAGCACCACAGTTCAAAAGCATCAATTCTTCGGCTCTCAGCCTTCTCCACAGTCCAACTCTCATATCCATACATGACCACAGGAAAAATCATATCCTTGACCAGACGGACCTTAGTCAGCAAAGTAATGTCTCTGCTTTTGAATATACTATCTAGGTTGGTCATAACTTTTCTTCCAAGGAGTAAGCGTCTTTTAATTTCATGGCTGCAGTCATCATCTGCAGTGATTTTGGAGCCCCCCAAAAATAAATTCTGACACTGTTTCCCCATCTATTTCCCATGAAGTGATGGGAGTGGATGTCATGATCTTCGTTTTCTGAATTTTGAGCTTTAAGCCAACTTTTTTGCTCTCCTCTTTCACTCTCATCAAGAGGCTTTTTAGCTCCTCTTCACTTTCTGCCATAACGGTGGTGTCATCTGCATATCTGAGGTTATTGATATTTCTCCCAGCAATCTTGATTCCAGCTTGTGTTTCTTCCAGCCCAGAGTTTCTCATGATGTACTCTACATAGAAGTTAAATAAGCAGGGTGACAATATACAGCCTTGATGGACTCCTTTTCCTATTTGGAACCAGTCTGTTGTTCCATGTCCAGTTCTAACTGTTGCTTCCTGACCTGCAGTCAAAATATATGAGTAATAAACATTTTTCTTAAGTCTCTTTGATCAATGTCCTTTCCCTTGCTGGGAGTCACAGTCTACCTCACCTCCCTAGGATGCCCTCCAATACTGGACTGCTCTCTGGATCTTCTGTAGGGGCAGCTCACTACTCCTGTGTGACTTGTCTCCTATGGCCACTTGTGTCAGAACTCATGCATTTTCTTTTGTGGGAATTCTCACTATCTTTTTATATATTCCATTGCCGGGGGCCAGCATGAGGAACTCCACCCCTGGCAAAGTCATGAGGAAGGAGGCTTGGCATAGGCAAAGGTGTGATCAAGCCTCAGGAAACGCCCTGTTCCCGAACATCTAACCCCAAAACCAAAGTCTGTTTTATGCTCTCACCTACGCCTCTGACTTGACGGGAGCTCTCCCCCATAACCGTTTCTCTCGGAGAAGGAGTAAACGTGCAGCTCCAAGGCAATAAAAATTCCTGGGCGTGACAAGAGTGTTTCAGCTTATGAACTCCTCTGAAGGTTATCTAGCCCACCTGTATAGATTCGTCCGGCCACATGTGATTGTTTACAGCCTCTAAATCTGAGAGGCGTAAGATGTTTTAGACTTACTAAAGGCAAATTCTTTTGGGGAGTTACAAATTATTAGTATAGTGGATTGGTGAAAGGTTTTTCATTTGTTGTGTCAATAATTGCTGTTAATTCCCTGCTCTGGGTGGGACAAGGATGTCTCAGGGCAAACCTCTCTGCTGACAGACTAGCTTGTGTGACAGGATTATCCATACTCCTGCCACATGATTGTTTACTACCTCTTAACCATAAACAGCACAGAGAGTTTTGGAGTATTTTGAGGGTCTTAATTAGCATAGGGCTTTTTCTGCTTGTTGAGTCAATGATTGCCACCAGGCCTCCATATCCTTAGGCACCTGGGAATATATTAATCAATGTATTTGGAATATAGAAAAGGGAATATAGAAGTTTTAAGTTTAGCAATACTAGACTTCTTGAGTTAATGGATTTTCTCTTTTGTAATAGATCACTATATTTTGTTATAAATCACTGTGTCCTTGCCATGTGAAAATGTAACTTTATCACTATCTTAAGACTAAATAGATCTTAAGGGGAACATTGGTGAAAGGATTTTCATTTGTTGGGCTGATGTTTGCTGCTAAATCTCCATGTTCCCTGCCCTTATAATGAATGTAATTAACATATAGTATAAATAAGTATTAACCTTTAAGCATATAGGAGAAATAAGTATTAACCTTTAAGATTAATCCTGTTAAACTTGGGTTAAATAAATACCTTTCTTGATTGTAACTCACTACACCCTCACCCTATAGGAATGTAACTTTATTTGGAGGGTGATGCCTGGTTTAAGAAAAAACACACTTGGAAAAAATAAGGTTTTTGGTTATCAGAAAGAAAGGGTCATAAAATGTCAGCAGGTCTCACTCATGGCCAGAAGATGATGTAATATCCTTAAGACCTTTTTTTTATACATTTATGTGAAACACCTGATTTTGATAAAGGTCAGGACTGCTGACCCCCACGTGACTCTGTATTCATCCCTATATGTAACAAAAGGTATCTAAGCAAACCCCAAAATAAAGAAATCGGATCAGTTTCTGGAAAGACTGATTCCCCCATGTCACTTCTTTCTTGCTCCCGTTTCTCTGGCTGAATTCCCATCTGGATTCAGCCTCCTTTTCTCCACTACACTATCTCCTACTACACTGTCCATTTCTAATCTCTCTCTATATCTGTAATTAAATATGTATTTTTCCAAAGACGCCGACACCATCCCCACCTTAGAATTCCCTGGATCCACCGGGGCTGGACCCTGGCACCATAGGTAAACGTTGTGCCTAATTGATAGTGTGTGGGAAGTTTTGTGTCCTCTTCCTTAGCCACACTGCCCCTGGGTTTCAATTGTGGTTTTATCTCCACCTTTGCATGTGAGTCATCCACATGGGTTTGCTCCTGAGGCTACCCTGGAGGACTTGAGTTTGTCCCAGTCAAAACCAGGTGGTTCCTAGGGCATTAGGAAATTTGGTGCTCTAGAAGGACATGGCAACCCACTCCACTATTCTTTCCTGGAAGATCCCTTGGACAGAGAAGCCCACAGGCTATGATCCACAGGGTCCCAAAGAGCTGGACATGAGCAAAGCAACTCCACACATACTCATGCAGGATTTTTTTTTGTTTTTCTTTCCTCTGGCAACTCTGTCCCAGTGGGGATTATGCATGGAGGTGACATGGTTGCTTGGATCAAGGGGACCCTGGCAATGTCAGTCACACATGAGTTTCAACAGCTATTGTCACAGAAGATATGGTGACATATGAGATATGGTTACGCAGAGGATATGGTGATAGGGCTTTTTCTAGCCTGTGGCAACTCTGCCTCAGTGAGGAATGAGCGTGAAGGTGCAGCTGCTTGGGGTTCAGGGACTACGGCAGCGCCAAGGGTGCAAGGGACACCAAATGCCTCAGCCACAGGAGCAATGGCCCTAACAGAATCTTTTTCTAGCCTCTGGAAACCTGTGATCAGAGGGCCTCTTTGGCCATTTCCTCTCTGTTGATCTACTCATTCAGGAATTTAAATGACCACCCTGGGTAGGATCCTTCTCTTTTTCTTGGCACATCAGGCAGTTAAAGGGGCCCCCGACTGGGGTTTACTATGTTGTTCAGCTGCACATCTGTCACTTAAAGGCCAACCTCTTTATTGTTCAGCTGCCAGTGCCAGTGTTTGGGGAGAGGGAGGCTACAGTGATGGCTCAACAGTATTGCCTTGCCTTCATGATTGTTAGTTTTTCTCCACAGGCATTTTCCACCACAATCTCCTCCCTCACATCCCCTTGGAGCTCTCTCTGCACCATAATCCTTATACTCCAGCTCCCAGGTGCTGTGCTTTTTAGGGGTCTTGCATCCCTGTCAGGGTTAGGTATGGCTGCAGCAAGGCTTGTCTGTGTGATTCTTACTCCATTTAGATTTTCACAGGCCAGCTGCTTCACTCTCAGCCTCAAATGTGTCTCCTCTGTACCAAACAATTGTCCCACTGTGGGAATCAGACCTTTGTTTCAGTTCCCCCACCTGGAAATGGCAGGTCCAGTCCTGGTAACTCTCTTTCACCCCCCTACTTCCTTCATGCTACTAAATTTTACATGGTTCTATATATTCTTTTCCAGTGGTCTGGTACTCTTGTTCGCTCTCAGCTGGTGTTCTTCAAGATCTTCTGTGTCTAAAGCATAGTCCTGGTGTATCCACGGAGAAAGATATACTCCACACCCACCTACTCCTCTGCCAGTTTGTTTTCTGCCAGGAGTATCGTTGGTTTTAGGTCTTCCCTTTTCATTATTTAAATATATAATGTTACTTCCTTCTGGACTATCCATTTTCTGCCTTTTTTTTTTTTTTTTTTTTTTTTTGGCCAATAGCCTTATATGGGCTCCTTTATATGTGATTCTTTATTTTTCTTTAGCTGTCCTTAAAATTCTCTCTTTATCTTATTTTTTAACTTTTTAATTATGATATGTCTTGTGTAGGTCTCTTTAGGCTCATCTTGTTTGAGAATCTATGTTTGATAACCTAAGTATATGTTTTCTTCTTTCAGATTAGGGGTGAGTTCAGCCATAATATTGTCAAATACATCACTGTCTCTTTTTGTCTTTCTTCTTCTGGGACCTCAAGAATCTTAGTGCATTTGATGTTATTCTAGAATTTTCTTAAATTTTCTCTCAATATTTTTTTCATTTTTCTTTTTTGTTTGGTGATTTATTCATTCTTCTGTATCACTTAATATACTGTTAACTCCTTCTAGTGTATATTTCATTTTGGTCATTGTATTGTTTAGTTCTAATAAGTTCTTTTTATGCTTTCTAGTTTTTGTTGAAGTTCTCATTGTGTTTCTCTATTTTTCTCCATGTTCAATAATCATTTTTATTACTAGTGCTTTGAAATCTTTATCAGAAAAGTCATCTCCATTTCCTTAAAATTTGTCCTGAGGTTTTCTCTTATCCTTTCATTTGAAACCTATTCTTCTGTCTTATTTTATTTCATTTGACTTTCTCTATGTATCTCTATGAAATTAGGCTAAACAGTTAGATATCCTAGTCTTCTTGTGTTCAAGTTTCCATATACAGTCTCTATGTGCCTAGTGGGTTTGGCAGGAGAGCTGGATTTGTAGATAGCCTAGCATGATCTATGTCTGCTTTTGGAGTGTGCTGTCAGTCATCTTATTGGTTGAAAGTACCATTGGAAAGGGAGTATGTAGAACCAAAGCTAGGTGTCAGCTAAGGTCTCTCCTAGGCTCAGTGACTGTCATTCCGTCAGGCTGATGGGGCATGAACAGGAGATCTGAGGGAGTTGGACTTCTGCCTTTCATGCCAGTAGTCTCTGCCTTGGTTTGGGGTAGATTCACTGCTTAAGCGCTGAAGATGTGCTTCTGAGCTGGCTTTGCATTGTCCCCAGTGTACCTGTGAATGCGCACAATGACAATGGCAGTTTCTACCTTGGCTAGACTTGAGGGTGGAGCCTGAGGAGTTGGAGACACACTTCTGACGTGACTCTGATTTTCCCTGTGTGCATGAACACACATGAAACAGTAATGGCAGTCTCCCTCACTGGGAAACAGTGCTGTACAGGAAGGGCTGGTCAAGAGTCCAGTGCTGGCCAAAGGAGTAGGGAATATGGTGCTGGCCTGGCAAGCTGGCCATAACACCAGGCAACTTTCAGTTTGCTTAGTATAGCCTGGGACTTTGAAGAAGTAAGTCTGTGTACACACACTTTTAGAGTGAAATTTCAGCTTATTTCAGCCCTCTGGTAAGCCCCCTTGTCTTTCGAACTAATAGTGTTCATCTTAGTGGTGCCAGACCCTGGGGCTTAGTTATATAATAAGCAGCTCAAACCCCTGCTGCTGAGGGAGGATTTCCAGCCCTGTGAAATGTCCCTTCTCTCCTGGACCAGCTGATGGAGATCTGGGTCCCATCTAGATCACTTTTCCTGCCTGCCTCCCAGACTCCGTGTAATTCTTTAACATCAAGTTGTAGGAAAGTCTTTCTGCCAGTCTTCATGTTGCTCTCAGTAAGAGTTGTTCTATATATAATTGTAATTTTGATGTGTTGTGGGGATGTGTGAGCTCAGAGTCTTCCTACTCTGTCACCTAAATTCCACTCTTATATACTTTTTTGAACATTTCTCAAAAAGAAAATATATTCATGTCTGGAAAGGTATGCATAATGTCCATCCTCAAACTTTTCAAAGAAAATAAGCAAGAGTTCAAGTCTGGTATTTTATTGATTTCCATTGCCATCTGTAAACTTGCTTTAACCCACCAACATAAGAATTTTATTTTAATACTCATCAGCACATTTGTTAATTAAAAAAAAATAAGTCTTTAAAAATTAGCTGAGGTTATTTTGCATAGCTTTTATCCTTACTTGACATTTTACTAGACACTGAATGATGATTTTACTTCTGTCTCTTTTCATGTTTGAAGTAAAGCTTTTATTCCTTCATTTAAAAACCTTTATCTCCAAACTCTCTATAACTTCCAGTCTACTCTTAGTGGAAATGATGGATTGCACTTAAACTTTTCACTCCTAATTTCTCATTTAGCCTTCCTTGATCTGCTTACTAATGATATGCCAAAGACAAAATGATCCACTAGATCACTAATAATTATTCTGAGAATAAATTTGTGAGATGCATCTTTGACCTTAATTTACTCAGTTTTTCTTCCTGTGACATTATACTGCACTCCCTGAATTTAGAAACTTCCTTCCCCCTTGATTCTAAAAAATCAGAAAAGAATTTTGATTTGAACAAAAAGTTTTGTTTTCCTCTAGCCTTTTTGTTCATTGCTTTGAAGTTTCTCTTCTCTCTCTTCCTCTTTAAGCCTCTTTTTTTGTTCTTGCCTGCAGAAAGTTTTCTTTTCAGGTTTCATTCTTAGAGATGGTTTTACTGACCCATCCATTTTTTATTTCTTTTAAACCTTTGCTGTGCTATTTATATTAAAAATAAATATCATAGATTTGATGATGATATTAAATTATTTTCTTGTGTGTTTAATTCAGAGAATTTTAACTTTGATGTCTCATACATACCTGTACTTATACATGTTAGCATTCAATTTTCATCTCTCTTTTGGCATCACTGTGATCTCCAAAATTTTTACGTCAATAGTCTAGCCATTTAATTTTGGACACTGAGCTGCAGTAGTGCTTTGTGAATTTTAGGCACTACACTCTTATTAACTATATAGTTTGCAAATATGTTCTACAAATCTACTCATTCTCATTGTATTTTGATTTTGGTTTCCCTTCCTATGCAAAAGCTTTAGAGCTTAATTAAGTTTCTTTCTTTTTTAAATTAAGGTTCATTTGTTTATTTTTGCTTTTATTCTCATTACTCTAGGAGAAGTATTGAAAAAGATATTGTTACATTTATGTCAAAGTGTGTTCTGCCTATATCTTCCTCAAATAGTTTTATTATACAGCCTTACATTTAGGACTTTATTTCATTTTGTGTTAATCTTTGTGTATGCTATAAAATAATGCTGTAGTTTCATTCTTTTATATGTAGCCATCTAATTTTCCCAGCAAAACTAACTGTTGAAACTATCTCTCTCCATTGTATAGTCTTGATGCCTCTGTTGTAGGAGTCATACGTATTGTGGGTTTATTTCTAGGCTTTTATTCCTGTTTTACTGAACTATCTTTATGTTTATGTGCCAGTACCATTCTGTTTTGATTCCTGTTCCTTTGTAATGTAGTGTGAAAACAGATAACCTAATTGTCAAGAGGCACATGAAAAGACATCCCACATTGCCAATTATTAGTGAAATGCTAATAAAGCCTACAATGAAATATCCTCTCACACCAGTAAGAATGGTTCTTATCAAAAAATCTACAACACATGTAGGAGACTGCACTGCATTGTGTGTGTGCTTGGTAGTATCTGACTCTTTGTGACCCCAAGGAGTGTAACCCACTAGCTCCTCTGTTAGGATTCAACAGGCAAGGATACTGGAGTGGTTTGCCGTATCTTTTTCTAGAGGATCTTCCTGACACAGGGACTGAACCCATGTCTCCTGCATTGGCAGGTGGGTTCTTTACTCCTGAACCACTTAAGCCACCTGGGAAATTCTGGAGATGGTGTGGAGAAAATAGAACTCTGTCGGAGAGTGGGGATATAAATTGGGGCAGCGACTATAGAAAACAATGTGGAAGTCCCTTAAGAATCTAAAATCCATAAATCCCACCCTTGGTAATATATCCAGAGAACATGGCTTGAAATTATCCATGCACTCCAATGTTCACTGAAGCTCTGTTTACAGAAGCCAAACATGGTATTAACCAAAATGTCCACTGATGGAGAAATGAATAAATAAGATATGGTTTGTATATAAAATGGAATATCAATGAACTATTAAAAAGAATGCAATAATAACAGTTACAGCAGGATGGATTGACAAGGAGATTATCATACTGAGTGAAGTAAGTCAGACAGAGAAAGACAAATATCATATGATATTTCATACATGGAGTCTAAATATATGTATCTAAACGAGCTTATTTACAAAACAGAAACTAAAAAAAAAACTCACAGTCTTAGAGAATGAACTTATGGTTACCAGCAGAGGAGAGATAGACAGGAATGTGGGGATTGATATGTACACAGTTGATTTCAGTTCAGTCAGTCACCTCAGACTCTTTGCAACCCCATGACATGCTAGGCCTCCCTGTACATCACCAACACATGGAATCCACCCAAACCCATGTCCATTGAGTCGGTGATGCCATCCAACCATCTCATCCTCAGTCATACCCTTCTCTTCCTACCCTCAATCTTTCCCAGCATCACGGTCTTTACAAATGAGTCAGCTCTTCACATCAGGTGGCCAAAGTATTGGAGCTGCAGCTTCAACATCAGTCATTCCAATGAACATCCAAGACTGATCTTCTTTAGAATGGACTGGTTGGACCTCCTTGTTGTCCAATGGACTCTTAAGAGTCTTCTCCAAAACCATAATTCAAAAGCATCAGTTCTTTGGTGCTCAGCTTTCTTTATAGTCCAACTCTCACATCCATATATGACTACTAGCATCTTTTAATTTCATGGCTGCGATCACCATCTGCAGTGATTTTGGAGCCCAGAAAAATAAAGTCATCCACTGTTTCTACTGTTACTCCATCTATTGGCCATGAAGTGATGGAACCAGATAGCATGATCATAGTTTTCTGAATGCTGAGCTTTAAGTCAACTATTTCACTCTCCTCTTTCACTTTCATCAAGAGGCTCTTTTGTTCTTCTTCACTTTCTGCCATAAGGGTGGTGTCATCTGCATATATGAGGTTATTGATATTTCTCCCAGCAATCTTGATTTCAGCTTGTGCTTCCTCCAGCCCAGCATTTCTCATGATTTACTCTGCATATAAGTTAAATAAGCAGGGTGACAATATACAGCCTTGACATACTCCTTTACCTATTTGCCACCAGTCTGTTGTTCCATGTCCAGCTCTAACTCTTGCTTCCTGACCGGTAGATAGGTTTCTCAAGAGGCAGGTCAGGTGTTCTGGCATTCCGATCTCTTTCAGAATTTTCCACAGTTTATTGTGATCCACACAGTCAAAGGTTTTGGCATAGTAAGTAAAGAAGAAATAGAGGCTTTTCTGGAACTCTCGGTTTTTCAATGATCCAGCAGATGTTGGCAATTTGATCTCTGGTTCCTCTGCCTTTTCTAAAACCAGCTTGAACATCTGGAAATTCATGGTTGACATATTGCTGAAGCCTGGCTTGGAGAATTTTGGGCATTACTTTAATAGTGTGTGAGATGAGTGCAATTGTGTGGTAGTTTGAGCATTATTTGGCATTTTCTTTGGGATTGGAATGAAAACTGATCTTTTCCATTCCTGTGGCCACTGCTGAGTTTTCCAAATTTGCTGGCGTATTGAGTGCATTACCTTCACAGCATCATCCTTCAGGATTTGAAATAGCTCAACTGGAATTCTGTCACCTCCACTTGCTTTGTTCATAGTTATGCTTACTAAGGCCCACTTGACTTCGCATTCGAGGATGTGTGGCTCTAGGTGAGTGATCACACCATCATGATTATCTGGGTCATGAAGATCTTTTTTGTACAGTTCTTCTGTGTATTCTTGCCACCTCTTCTTAATATCTTCTGCTTCTGTTAGGTCCATAAGCTTTCTGTCCTCTATTGAGCCCATCTTTGCATTAAATATTCCCTTGGCATGTCCAATTTTCTTGAAGACATCTTTAGTCTTTCCCATTCTGTTGTTTTCCTCTATTTCTTTTCACTGATCGCTGAGGAACACTTTCTTATCTCTCTTTGTTGTGCTTTGAAACTCTGCATTCAAATGGTGTATCTTTCCTTTTCTCCTTTGCTTTTTGCATGTACACTCTGCTGTATTTAAAATAGACAATGAACAAGGACCTAATATTTTTTATATTTATTTATGCATATATTTTATTTTAATTGATGGATAATGACTTTGGCGGATATGCTTTGCAATATTTGATGGTTTTTGCCATACAATAGCATGAATTTGTCATCAGTATATATGTGTCACCCCCATCCTAAACCATCCTCTCACCTCGATCTCCACCCTATCCCTCTGCCCCAGAAGAAAAGCTAGAACATCATCTTTGGCTGCCCTGCTTCACGCATCTAACTTGCAGTTTTCATCCATTTTACTTATTGTAATGTACATGTTTCAATGTACTCTCTCAAATCATCCCACCCTCAACTTCTCTCACTGAATCCAAATGTTTGTTTTTACATCTGTGCCTGTTTTGTTGTCCCACATGTAAGATTATTGGTACCATTTTTCAAAATTCCATATATATATGTTAATATACAGTATTTGTCTTTCTCTTTTTGCTTTAGTTCACTTTGTATAATAGGCTCTAGTTTCATCCAGCTCATTAGAACTGACTCAAATGTGTTTCTTTTTATAGTTGAGTAATATTCCATTGTTTTTATGTGCTCTCTTTCCTTACAAAACTTACAAACCTTCCTTACCCAGTCATCTACTGATGGACATCTAAGTTACTTCCATGTCCTGCTGCTGCTGCGTCGCTTCAGTCATGTCCGACTCTCTGCGACTCCATAGATGGCAGCCCACCAGGCTCCTTCGTCCCTGGAATTCTCCAGGCAAGAACACTGGAGTGGGTTGCCGTTTCCTTCTCCAATGCATGAAAGTGAAAAGTGAAAGTGAAGTCATAACACGCGTAGGTAGACCAAAAATAAGAACTAAAGATGGGAGTGGAAATGCGATATTACAAATGCTGCATTTCTATGGAAAGACTTGCCCAACAGAATGATATACAGCTTACATAACAAGGTGTGGTTCTAGTTACAGTAGGTTTTGCCTTTCCAGATCATGCCTGGGTAGTTTTTCACCACTGCTTCTGCCATGGAGAGAGGTTAAATGCTTTTTGAGGGCAGATTTGTGCTTGAAATCCATGTCACAACAGTAGCATTTGTATGGCCTGTCCCCACTGTGTATATTCAAGTGGTCTTGAAGTGTGCTTTTCACAGTAAATGTCTTCAGGCACACAGTACACTGAAAGGGCTGTATGCCCATGTGCCCTCAAATGTGCCTGTTGTGATTTTTCTTTCCTCAGGGTATATGCCCACCAATGGGGTTGCTGGGTCACATGGCAACTTTATTCCTAGTTTTTTTAAAGAATCTCCACACTGTTCTCCATAGTGCCTATACCAGTTTGAACTTGTAACAGCAATGTAAGAGGGCTTCCATTTTTCCAAACCCTTTCCAGCATTTCTTGTTTCTAGAATTTTTGATGATGGCCATTCTGACTGGTGTGAGATGACACCCCATTGTAGTTTTGATTTACATTTCTCTAATAATGAATAATATTGAGTAATTTTTCATGTTTTTATTTGCTACCTCTATGTCTTCTTTGGAGAAATGTCTATTAGGTATTTTACCCACTTTTTGATTGGATTTTTCATTTATTTGGTATTAAGCTGCATGAACTGCTTGTATGTGATGGAATCAATTCTTTGCCAATTTTTTCATTTGTTATAATTTTCTCTCACTGTGAGGGCTATCTTTTCACCTTGCTTATAGCTTCTTTTGTTGTGAAAAATCTTTTAAGTTTAACTAGGTCCTATTTATATTTTTGTTTTTATTTGCATTGCTTTGGGATGTGGGTCATAGAGGATCTTACTGTAATTTATATTGGAGAGTGTTCTGCCCATATTTTCCTCTAGGAGTTTTATAGTTTCAGGTCTTAAACTTAGGTCTTTAATCCAGTTTGAGTTTATTTTTGTGTATTCTGTTAGAAAGTGTTCTAGTTTCATTATTTTATATGTAGTTGACCAGTTTTCCCAGGACTGCTTGTTGAAGAGACTATCTTTTCTCCATTGTATATATTTGGCCATTTTGTCAAATGTAAGAGTACATGGATATATCACTGGACTTTCTGTTATTCCATTGATCTATATTTCTGTCTTTGTGCCAGTACCATACTGCCTTGATGACTGTAGCTTGGTAGTATAGTCTGAAGTTAGGCAGGTTGATTCCTCCTGTTCCATTCTTCTTTCTCAACATTGCTTTGGCTATTCATAATTTTTTGTGTGTTTCCATACAAATTGTGAAATTATTTGTTCTAGTTTGGTGAAAAATAATGTTGGCAGTTTGATAGGGATTGCATAGAAATCTATATATTGCTTTGGGTAGTACACCCATTTTCACTAATCAATATGATTGTTCCAATCCAAGAAAATGATATATTTCTCCATCTATTTGTGTCATCTTTGATTTCTTTTTTTAATCAGTGTTTTATAGTTTTGCATGTACAGGCCTTTTTATTTATTTATTTATTTTCTTGAGGTAAATGTATTCCTAAGTATTTTATTATTTTCATCACAATGATGAATGGGGTTGTTTCCTTAATTTCACTTTCTGATTTTTCATTGTTAGCCTATAGAAGTACAAGGGATTTCTGAATTTTAATTTTATATCCTGTGACTTTACTATATTCAGTCATTAGTTCTAGTAATTTTCTGGTGGCATCTTTAGGATTTTCTATATAGAGAGTCATGTCATCTGCAAACAGTGAGAGCTACAGTCTCCTTTTTTAGTTTGATTATTTTATTTCTTTTTATTCACTAATTGCTGCAAATAGGACTTCCAAAGCCACTCTGAATAGTAGTGGTGAGAGTGGATACCTTGTCTTGTCCTTGGTTTTAGAGGGAATGTTTTCAATTTACCATCATTGATAAAAATGTTTGTTGTGGGTTTGCCATATATTGCTTTTATTATGCTAAAATAAGACTCTTCAATGTCTATTTCTGGAGATTTTTTTTTATGGTAAATCGATTTGAGTTTGTCAAATCTTTCTCTGTATTTATTGAAATAATCATAGGCTTTTTTATCTTTCAGTTGGTTAATATGGTGTTTGCAAATATTGATAAATCCTTGATTCCTTGAGTTAAAGCGCACTTGATCATGATACATGTTGTTTTAAAAATACTGTAAGATTCTGTTTACTAGAATTTTCTTTAGGATTTCTGCATCTATGTTCATCAGCAATATTGGCATGTAGTTTTCTTTTTTGTATAGAACTTTTGTCTACTTTTGGTATCAGGGTGATGGTGGACTTGTAGAATGAGGTTGAGAGTTGTCCATCCTCTGCAATTTTTCTGGAAGAGTTTGAGGAGGATTGGTGTTATTTCTACTTTAATTTTTGGTAGAAATCATCTGTGAAGCCTTCTAGACCTGGGCTTTTGATTTTTGGAAGATTTTGGTTGAAGTTCCAATTCCCATACTTGTAATTGGTCTGTTCATATTTTCAGTTTCTTCCTGTTTAGTTTTGGAAGTTTATACTTTTTTAACAATGTGTTCATTTCTTCCAAGTTGTTCATTTTATTGGCATATAGTTGCCCATAGTAGTCTCAAGATTGTTTTGTATTTCTGTGTTGTCTGTTGCAATTTCTCTGTTTTCATTTCTAATTTTATTGGTTTGTGTCATCTCTTTTTCTTGCTTGATGAGTCTGGCTTATGATTTGTCATTTTTTTTTAATCATTCCAGGAAACCACCTATTAATTTTATTGATCTTTGCTATAGTCTCCTTCAATTATTTTACATTTATTTTTGCTCCGTTTGGGGTGTGTGTGTGTGTGTGTACAAACAAGATCTTCACAACCCAGATAATTATGATGATGTGGTCACTAATCTAGAGCCAGACATCTTGAAAAGCGAAGTCAAGTGAGCCTTAGAAAGCATCACTACAAACAAAGCTAGTGGAGGTGATGGAATTCCAGTTGAGCTGTTTCAAATCCTGAAAGATGATGCTGTGAAAGTGCTGAACTCAATATACCAGCAAGTTTGGAAAACTCAGCAGTGGCCACAGGACTGGAAAAGGTCAGTTTTCATTCCAATTCCAAAGAAATGAAATGCAAAAGAATGCTCAAACTACCGCACAATTGCACTCATCTCACATGCTACTAAAGTAATGCTCAAAATTCTCCAAGCCAGACTTCAGTAATACATGAACCGTGAACTCCCTGATGTTCAAGCTGGTTTTAGAAAAGGCAGAGGAACCAGAGATCAAATTACCAACATCCGCTGGATCATGGAAAAAGCAAGAGAGTTCCTGTAAAACATCTATTTCTGCTTTATTGACTATGCCAGAGCCTTTGACTGTGTGGATCACAATAAATGTGGAGAATTCTGAAGGAGATGGGAATACCAGACCACCTGACCTGCCTTTTGAGAAATCTGTATGCAGGTCAGGAAGCAACCATTAGAACTGGACATGGAACAACAGACTGGTTCCAAATAGGAAAAGGAGTATGTCAAGGCTGTATATTGTCACCCTGCTTGTTTAACTTCTCTGCAGAGTACAGTATGAGAAACGCTGGGCTGGAAGAAACACAAGCTGGAATCAAGATTGCAGGGAGAAATATTAATAACCTCAGATATGCAGATGACACCACCCTTATGGCAGAAATTGAAGAGGAGCTAAAAAGCCTCTTGATGAAAGTGAAAGAGGAGAGTGAAAAAGTTGGCTTAAATCTCAACATTCAGAAAACAAAGATCATGGCAACCTGTCCCATCACTTCATGGGAAATAGATGGAAAAACAGTGAAAACAGTGTCAGACTTTATTTTTGGGGGGCTCCAGAATCACTGCAGATGGTGACCACAGCCATGAAATTAAAAGACGCTTACTCCTTGGAAGAAAATTATGACCAACCTAGATAGTATATTCAAAAGCAGAGACATTACTTTGCCGAATAAGGTCAGTCTAGTCAAGGCTATTGTTTTTCCTGTGGTCATGTATGGATGTGAGAGTTGGACTGTGAAGAAGGCTGAGCGCTGAAGAATTGATGCTATTGAACTGTGGTGTTGGAGAAGACTCCTGAAAGTCCCTTAGACTGCAAGGAGATACAACCAGTCCATTCTGAAGGAGATCAACCCTGGGATTTCTTTGGAAGGAATGATGCTAAAGCTGAAACTCCAGTACTTTGGCCACCTCATGAGAAGAGTTGACTTATTGGAAAAGACTCTGATGCTGGGAGGGATTGGGGGCAGGATGAGAAGGGGACGACAGAGGATGAGATGGCAGGATGGCATCACTGACTCGATGGAAGTGAGTCTGAGTGAACTCCGAGATTTGGTGATCAACAGAGAGGCCTGGCGTCCTGCAATTCATGGGGTCGCAAAGAGTCGGACACGACTGAGTGACTGAACTGAACTGAACTGAACTGAACTGTGAGATTTCTTTCCTTTTACTAACTTTGGCACCTTTTTGTTCTTTTTCTAGTTACTTTAGGTGTAAAGTTAGCTTTTTATTTGATGTTTCTCTTGGTTCTTAAGGTAGTTTTGTGTTCCTATGAACTTCCTTCTGATCATCAATTCTACTGAATCTGATAGGTTTTGGGTTGTTGTGGTTTCATTATCATTTGTTTTTATGCATATTTTGATCTCCGTTTTGATTTATTCAGTGACCTGTTCGTTATTCAGAAGTTTGATGTTTATCCTTTATATGTTTGTTTCTTTATAGTTTTTAATTTTCTTGTAGTTGATACATAATCTTACAGCTTTGTGATTAGAAAAGATGCTTGAGATGATTTCAACTTTTTAAAATATCAATGCAAGATTTGTGGCCCAAGATGTGATCTCTCCTGGAAAATGTTTCATGTGCCCTTGAGAATAAGTTGAAAGCCATTGTTTTTGGTGAATAGCCCTTTAGATATCAATTAGGTCAAAGTAGCACGATATATCATTAAAGCTTGCATTTCCTTGTTAATTTTCTGTCTGGATGATCTGTCCATTGGTGTGAATTGGGTATTAATGTCCCCTACTATAATTGTGCTCTCATTTTCTCTCCTGAAGAAAAGGAAAGATATACCCATTTGAATGCAAAGTTCCAAAGAATAGCAAGGAGAGGAAAGAAAGCCTTTCTCAGTGGTCAGTGCAATGAAAAAGAGAAAAACAATAGAATGGGGAAGACTAGAGATTATTTCAAGAAAATTAGAGATATCAAGGGAACATTTCATGCAAAGATAATCTTGATAAAGTACAGAAATTGTATGGACCTAACAAAAGCAGAATATTTTAAGAAGAGTTGGCAAGAATACACAGAAGTATACAAAAATATCGTCATGACCCAGATAATCATGGTGGTATGATCACTCACACTCACCTAGAACCAGACATCCTGGAACACAAATTTAATAGGGCCTTAGGAAGCATCACTATGAACAAAGCATGTGGAGGTGATGGAATTCCAGTTGAGCCATTTCAAATCCTAAAAGATGAAGCTGTGAAAGTGCTGCACTCAATATGCCAGCAAATTTGGAAAACTTAGCAGTGGCCACAGGACTGGAAAATGTCAGTTTTCATTCCAACTCTTAAGAAAGACAGTGCCAAAGAATACTCCAACTACCAGACAATTGCACTCATCTCACACACTAGCAAAATAAGTTGAAAATTCTCCAAGACAAGCTTCAACAATACGTGAATCATGAAATTCCAGATGTTCGAGCTGGATTTAGAAAAGACAGAGGAACCAGAGATCAGACTGCCAACATCTGTTGGATCATCAAAAAAGTAAAAGAGTTCCAGAAGAACATCTACTTCTGTTTTATTGACTATGCCAAAGCCTTTGAAGTGTGAATCACTGAAAACTGTGGAAAAGTCTTCAAGTGATGGGAATACGAGACCACCTGACCTGTCTCCTGAGAAATCTGTATGCAACCAAAGAAGCAGTTAGAACTAGACATGGAACAACAGACTGGTTCCAATTAGGAAAAGGAGTATGTTAAGACTGTATATTTTCACCCTGCTTATTTAACTTATATGCAGATTACATAATGAGAAATGCTGTTCTGGGTGAAGTACAAGCTGGAATCAAGATCGCTGGAAGAAATATCAATAATCTCAGATATGTAGATGACACCACACTTATGATAGAATGCGAAGGGGAACTAAAGAGCCTGTTAATGAAAGTGAAAGAGGAGACTGAAAAAGTGGCTTAAAACTCAACATTCAGAAAACTAAGATCATGGCATCTGGTCCCATCACTTCATGACAAATACATGGGGAAACTGACAGACTATTTTGGAGGGTTCCAAAATCACTACAGATGGTGACTCTAGTCATGAAATTAAAAGATGCTTGCTCCTTGAAAAGAAAGTTATGACTAACCTAGACAACATATTAAAAAGCAGAGACATTATTTTGCCAGCAAAAGTCCATCTACTCAAAGCTATCTTTTTTTTCCAGTAGTCACGTATGGATGTGAGAGTTGGACTATAAAGAAAACTGAGCACTAAAGAATTGATGCTTTTGAACTGAGGCATTGGAGAAAACTCTTGAGAGTCCCTTGGACAGCAAGGAGTCCAACCAATACCTCCTAGAGGAAATCAGTCCTGAATATTCATTGGACGTACTGATGCTAAAACTCCAGTATTTTGGCCACTTGATGTGAAGAACTGATTAATTTGAAAAGACCCTGATGCTGGGAATGATTGAAGATAGGGGCAGAAGGGGACAACAGAGGATGAGATGTTTGGATGACATCACCGAATCATGAGTTTGAGTAATAGCTGGTAGTCGGTGGTGGATAGGGTGGCCTGCATGCTGCAGTCCGTGGGGTTCCAAAGAGTCTGACATCACTGAGCAACTGAACTGATCTCATTATTGTGTTACTCTCAATTTCTCCTTTATTAGTTGTTAACACTTGCATTATGTATTGAGCTTCTCCTATGTTGTATGTATATATGTTTATAAGTTCTCTATCTTCTTCTTGGTTTGGTTCATTGATCATTATGTAATGTGTCCCAAACATGACATCATTGCATGTTGCAACTGACATGGACTGATTCAATCTTACATGATAGTATTGTTAGAATTCCCATTCTCCCAAATCATCCCACTGCCCTCCTGTCTTGCATACAGGGTCGTCATTGCCATCTTCCTAAATTCCATATATGTGTTAGTATACTTCTGGCTTACTTCACTCTGTATAATTGGCTCCAGTTTCATCCATCTCATCAGAACTGATTCAAATGAATTCTTTTAACGGCTGAGTAATACTCCATTGTGTATATTATCCATTCATCTGCTGATGGACATCTAGGTTGTTTCCATGTCCTGGCTTTTATAAAACATTGAACATTGGGGTACATGTGTCTCTTCATTCTGTCTATAATGATCTTTGTTTTTAGATCAGTTTTATCTGATGTGAGTATTGCTACTCCTGCTTTTTTTTTAAATCTCTATTTGCATGAAATATCTTTCTCCAGCCCCTCACTTTCACTCTATATGTTTCTCTAGGTTTGAGATGGATCTCTTGTAGGGTCTTGCTTTTGTTTCCATCTTCATCTTTTGATTGGAATATTTAATCTATTTTTGCTTAAGGCAATCATCGATAAGTATCATCCTGTTACCATTTACTTTATTGCTTTAAGTTCATTTTTATATTTTTTTTCCTGTGTTTCTTGTCTAGAGAAGATCCTTTAGCATTTGTTGAAGAGTTGGTTTGGTGATGCTAAATTTTCTTAGCTTTTGCTTTTCTGTGAAGCTTTTGATTTCTTTTTTTGAATCTAAATGAGATTCTTGCTGGGTAGAATAATCTTGACTGTAGAATTTGTCCTTTTGTAACTAAGTATCTACTCTTTTGACCTACAGAGTTTCTGTTGAAATATCAGCTGTTATCCTTATGGGCATACCTCTTTATGTTATGTGTTGGTATTCCCTTGCTGCTTTCAATACTTATTCTTTATGTTTAATTTTTGTTACCTTGATTAATATGTGTCTTGGTGTGTTTATTGTTGAGTTTATCCTCTATGGGTCTCTCTGGGCTTCTTGAGCTTGGGTGGCTATTTTCTTCTCCATTTTAGGGAAGTTTTTGACTATTATTTCCTTAAATATTTTTTCATGCCCTCTTCTTTAGTCTGATATTCCTTCCATAGTGTTTTTAATCTCAGTTATTGCATTGTTACTGATTGTCTATTGTTTATTTTTTCTAACTCCTTGTACATTTCTTGCAACTTCTCTATTCATGTCTCTAGCATATTTTCTGAATTTCCATTTTGTTTCCAGGTTTTGGACTATCTTTACTACCATTACTGTAGATTCTTTTTCAGGTAGACTTCCTATTTCCACCTTTGTTTGTTTGTTTGTTTGTTTGTTTGTTGGATTTTTATCATGTTCATTAACCTGCTGAGTATTTCTCTGCCTTTTCATTTTATTAGTTGACTATGTTTAAGATCCCCTTTTGGCAGGCTGGAAGATCATAGGCCCTCTTGATTGTGGAATCTTCTCCCTGTGGGTGGGGTTGGCTTATGAAAGTTACCTGGCTTGCAGAACTTGTGTCTGTTTTTTTTTTTTTTTTTTTTGGGGGGGGGGGGGGGGGGGGGGGGGGGGGGGGGAATGGAGCTGTATCTTGTCTCGCTGTAGGGCAGTGCAGTGTCCAGTGGTGAGTTATGTAGACTATGGGAGTGATATGGCTTTAGTCAGTCTGTCCTTTAATGTTCAAAGTTTTGAACATTAAAACATGTGTTCATGTTTTGCTGCAGGATTAGCATGGGGTGTCTTGCACTGGAGCTTGCTAATCTTGGGTGGAGTTTGGTCTCTGTAGGTTTGGAGGCTTTTGGGTGAGCTCTCATCTATTAATGTTCCCTGGAGTCAGGAATTTTATAATGATCTTAAGTTTAGGAGTTAAGCCTTCTTCCAGTCACCACCACTTACACGAGCATCAAGACTTTTCCGTCCACACAGGGCAAAAGACAAAAACCCTAAGGTAATGGTGAAATGATGCTTCACATTCACAAACACCCAAAGAGATTCACAGAGTTATATGGAGAAGAGGGAAGAATGAGATAGAGGTGACCAGGAGGAGAAAAGTGAAAGCCAAAAGAGTAGAGACAAATCAAGCTGGTAATCCAATCCCTAAGTGAAATTGGATATTAAAAATTAAAAAGTAAAAACTAAAATTAAATAGCAAAAAATTAAAAACCTAGAATATAATGTACACTTTCAAAAGTACAACAACAACAACAAAAAAAGACAAACTCATTTTGAAGAAATTGATTTGCTGTCCTGGGTATCTAGGGTTTTCTGCCAGTGTTCAGAAGTTATTTTGTAGAAGTTGCTTCACATAGCAGATGATCTTTTCTTTTGATATATTTGTGGGGAAAATAAGGTCTCCCCATCCTATTCCTCTACCATCTCAGGACTGCTCAGGACCTAGTGTTAAAAATGTCTAGCCATTTATACCTGAAATCCAGACATCACTCTAAAGAGTCTCTTTCTTTAGGGAATAAGATATTCCCATTCACAGGCTTCTCTTCATCTCATTGGTCAAAACACACAGCTGCAATATTTTCTAAATTTCTTTTTATGATACTACTTCCCCTCTATTCTAGTATTGACTACTTCACCTTTACCATGTTCATATTGCTTTTTTTTTATCTTAAAAGCAAATTAACTTCTATTTATTCTAAGTAATAAAGTAAAAAAAAAGTTCATTTTTTCTAAGTAAAAACAAAACAATATACAAAAGACTCTTTCCAGTTTTACTCCATGCTACTTAAATTTGCTCTATCATATTATATTCATTCATATATTCTCATCTCTGTACATATTGTTCTCTTTTTTTTCAGGGTATTTCAATTCTCTGATAATATGTGTTACTAGGAAATCATGTTGATTCCATAAGATTTATTTAGCTATGCAACCATTCAGGAAATTTTCCCCAGTATGCCCAATGTGAATAAATTATATGTTCCTCTCTTTCCTCACTTAGATTATCTGTATAAAAGATGTATCATATTTAGGTATATTTGTTTATTTTTCTGTGAACATCAACAAGACAGCCATTATGTACTTTGTAATTGTGTCATAAATTGAATGATTTCCAAATATGTCAAGTAGATTAATGAAACCACGAAATTAAAGACAATGTAATTATTTAAATGTTTAATTGTATGATTTGGATCTTTTATCCTAGGCCTAGTACTTTTTTTTTTTTTTGATGCCTGACATATATGTATATTCATGTGTTTACAAGGTAGATATGCTTGACACCTAAGTACTAAATTTGATCTACTATTAATACATATCAATATCTATATTGATATATATAATCAACCTCAATATATTAATTGATATATATATATATATGTCAACATATATAAGCTACCAATATGTATGAACCTCTTGCTTGCCTTCCACACCACTTTCCTGTGAGCACATGCTTTTATTTATTTTTCAGATTGAGTTTGTCTCTCTTCTAGGTTTTCTGGTTCATTGATCATTCTCTGGGCTCTCCACCTGTATAAAGTTTTAACAGCATAAATTAATATGGGAAAATGAATTCCTCAAAAGGCACACAAATGGTATCACAAAATAAGCCACATAAATGTGTTTATATCTACAAATATTATAGAAATCAAAGGACTTACATTAAAAATGCACAAAAGACTCTTTGAGGAGTGTGCAAAGAAAAACAGTTGAAGAACTGAGATAGTTTGCTAAAATTTTTATTCATATTGAAAATAAATATATGAAAATATGCTTACATTCTTAGGCAAAAAAAAAAAATCTAATTAGAAATCATGTCTTTCAGAATGCCTGACATTACTTCTAAATTCATCAATTTTCAGCAAAATGTAGAAAAACTAGAACTCTTGTGATATTATAAATTGATAAGAATATTTTGAGAAATATATCATTCTGTTAAAAAACAAAAGCTATCCTCAGGATGTCTCTGGTGTTCCAATGTTTAATACATGTGTTCAAATGAAGAGGGTATGGGTTTGATCGGAAGTTGGGGAGCTAAACTTTCACATGCAAAAAAAGAGAATACATAAAGAGAACAAATACTGTAACAAATTCAATAAAGACTTTAAAAATGGTCTATACAATTTTCTGAAACTGTATTTAACTTATGATATACATATATGGTATACACTACAGTGATTTGTGTGCACTTATACACTAGAATATATATTCAATGATATTCAAAGCTTCACTGCTTATAATAATTTACAACTGAAAACAAGCCAAACTCTTCAAATAATTATATGAATAAATAAATTACAGTATGTTAAAACAATGGAATATTATACAACAATTAAAGTGAATGTGCATCTATAAATATAACCTCCAAAATATAGTAATGTGATAAGATAGTCAGAGGTATATACATTTAAGGATTTAATGGCATATTTATAAAGAAGAAAAATACAAAATGATTGTATGTAAAATAAAAATTACAGAGAATAAAAAATGGAGAAAGAACAGGAGAAATAATGTAATGAAACAGAAAATAATTTCTTAAGAAAAATAAAATAATAAAATGCAAATTTACAAAAAAACACAATGAATTTTTATTAAAATTTAATAGCATAGATATACCATTAGAAAACCTAATCAATAAAAATTGTTGTAAATGTCCCAGTTTAAAAAATTATGAATGGAAAAGAAAATATAATGTTAATATCATACAAAAACAGAATCAAAAGATAATAATTTGCTTATCCCTGGAAATCAATTTGAAAGCAAATTGACATATAAGAGCTAGTACATTCTCAATGCATGATTTCTTTCTCCATCTCAATGTCTCTCATATACACAAGTAAATACAAGGCACAACTATTTCAAAGTAAATTTGAATACATTTCTCAAAACAGAAAATTTCAGGTATTTAAAATATTTTTGGAAACTTCTTTGAAAATCTTACTCTTGAATCAGCAGCATCAACATTATATGATGCTTGTTAAAAAGGCAAAATCTCATGCTTTGGATAGACCTACATAAACAGAGCTTGGAATTTTAGCAAGATTCACCGAAAATGTATATGCACATGAAGTTACCAGAAGTCATATGTGAGAGCAGTTGTTCTCACACCGTTTACACTTTAGAATCTCCCAAAAAACTGTAAAATGAACAAAAAGTAGGAAAAAGAAAACATTATGAACCTCAGATTCACAATTGTAAATAAATCAGCATGGAGTAGATCCCAGGCAATAATTATATTTTTTAAAATATAGTTCTAAGAGGAGAAACATACAGTGGCTTATGAATCAGATATGAAAGGTATATAAACAAAATCTTTTTGCTTTTTTAAATAAGTGATATGTACTAGACAACTAAAACAGATTCTGTTTTAAAGGATGTTTGAGGAAACAGAGTCCTATGACAGAAACTGTTACAGAGTTCAAGTTCTTACTGACTACTGCATGACAGGCAACTAAATTGTGATAAGGAACTGGGGCAAGAAATAGTGACTTAATTCAGAAAGCCAGCACAGTAAAAAGGTGGTGGACTAGTATCCCAAGAATCATCTTGCCTGAGTTAGAATCCAGGATTTTTTTTTTTTTTAATTCTAAAAAAGAATGGTATATGGCTGGTTGTTGCAAACTTCTTGATATAGGGATGGTTTGTTCTTGTGACTTTCAAAGTAGATCCGGTAACAAAGTTTGTATAAACCTCTAACAAGACAATTGTCATTTTCTGTTCTGCAGCTTTATGTCTCTATGTGAATGGAGAAATTTTAAGAGATCTGAACTTTTATATATGCTATCTCATATATTTCAGACTATAGTCCACATTTATTTTACAAAGGTGCAAAACCAGCATGATTAAACATAGGAAACAGAGCGCAAGAATGTGTGCCAAGTCACTCAGTCATGTGTGACTCTTTGCGACCCATTGGACCATAGCCCACAGGGCTCCTCTGTCCATGGGATTCTCCTGGCAAAAATACTAGAATGGGATGCCATTTTGTCTTCCAGGGGATTCCTTACATCTCCTGAATTGGCAGGTGGGTTCCAAGTGCCACCTGGGAAGCCTAACAGAGCACAAGGGTTGAAGCTAAAGGAATATATCCAACATGAAGTTAGGCTTGCTCTTCTTTTTTATAAAGCCGTGTAACAGGGATGATGGGAAGGACATTATTAAAATCTGAAAATTTACCTCCCAAGAAGATAATTTCCTCATCCAATACCATCTTTGTAAGGCACAGGGGCAGTAGGCAGAGGTGTTACAAGCCCAATAGTGTACTTAATACTAATGAAGTGCATTTGTAGAAATTTTATCAGTTAGTTCCAGGACATAATCCCAGTCAAAATGGGCAAGTCATAAAACGGTTTAAAAAATATGTCTTGATGTTAGAAGTTGTTCACAAATCTATGATTTATTAATATGTTACCTGTGAATCTTAACATATTAACCAGATATGCTAAGATCATGCTTAATATTTGTCCAATAAAATGTTCTAAATATACTTATAAAAATGCTAGTAAGCACCTTTTTACCTCTTTCATAAAAAACGTATTCTGTAGCTTTGTTAAAATCAATCTGATGAAGGAAAATGTAGGTATATATATTGAAAAGAAAAAAAGTCAACAGTGATAGAGTTGCAGAAAAATCAAATATATTTTATATAAAATTCTATGGACAAGATATTGAAATTCAGCCAAATGATTAGATACCAAACTTTATATGTAAATAGTAGTTGTTGTACTGTTCATTACTCCCTAAGTGTGTCTGATTCTTTTGCAACCCCATATCTGTAGCTTAATAGGCTCCTCTGTCCATGGGATTTCCCAACCAAGAATACTGGAGTAGGTTGTCATTTTCTTTTGCAGAAATCTTCCCAATCCAAGAAACAGACCCATGTCTCCTGCATTGACAGGTGTATTTTTTTTTTTAATCACTGAGCTACCAGGGAAGCATAACAAAATAATAGAATGACATAAAAGCAGCACCTAGATAAAAATTATGTTAAGTTCAGTCGAGTCGTACTCTTTGCAACCCCATGGACTGCAGTACACCAGTCTTCTCTGTTAATAATCAGTTCCTAGAGCTTACTTAAACTTATATCCATTGAGTTGGTGATGCCATCTAACCATCTCATCCTCTGTTGTGCCCTTCTCCTCCTGCCTTCAAGGTTTCCCAGCATCAGGGTCTTTTCAAATGAGTCAGTTCTTCGCATCAGGTGGACAAAGTATTGGAGTTTTAGCTTCAGTATCAGTCCTTCCAATGAACATTCAGGACTGAATTCCTACAGGATGGACAGTTTAGATCTCCTTGCAGTCCAAGGGACTCTCAAGAGTCTTCTCCAAACTTCAGTTCAAAAGCATCGGTTCTTCAGTGCTCATGTTTATTTACAGTCCAAATATCACATTCGTACATCACTACTGGAAAAACCAAAAGTTTGACTAGACAGACGTTGATGACAAAGTAATGTCTCTGCTTTTTAGTATTCTGTCTAGTTTGGTCATAACTTTCCTTCCAAGGAGCAAGCCTCTTTTAATTTTATGGCTGCACTCTCCATCTGCAGTGATTTTGGAGCCCAAAAGAATAAAGTTTGTCAAGGTTTACATTGATTTCCTATCTATTTGTCATGAAGCAATGACCGGATGCCATGATCTTAATTTTCTGAATGTTGAGTTTTAAGCCAACTATTTCACTCTCCTTGTTCACTTACATCAAGAAGTTCTTTTAGTTCTTCTCATTCTGCTATTAGGGTGATGTTATCTGTATATCTGAGGTTATTGATATTTCTCCCCACAGTCTTGATTCCAGCTTGTATTTCACCCAGATCAGCATTTCTCATGATGTACTTTGCATATAAGTTAAATAAGCAGGATGGCAATATACAGCCTTAACGTACTCTTTTCCCAATTTGAGTCAGTGTATGGTTTCATGTCCAGATCTGTTGCTTCTTCAGCTACTAACAGATTTCTCAGGAGGCAGGTCAGGTGGTCTAACATTCGCATCTCTTGAAGAATTTTCCACAGTTTATTGTGATCCATACAGTCAAAGGCTTTGGCATGGACAGTAAAAAAGTAGATGCTTTATTTTTCTGGAATTATCTTGCTTTTTCTATGATCCAGCAAATATTGTCAATTTGATCTCTGGTTTCTCTGTCTTTTCTAGATCCAGCTTGAATATCTGAAGTTCACGGTTAAGGTACTGTTGAAGCCTGGCTTGGAGAATTTTGAGCATTACATTGCAGGCATGTGAGATGAGTGTAATTGTGTGGTAGTTGGAGCATTGTCTTGCTTCGAGATTGGAATGAAAACTGATCTTTTCCAGTCCTGTGGCCACTACTGAGTTTTCTAAATTTGCTGGCTTATTTAGTGAAGCACTTTCACAGCTTCATTTTTTAGGATTTGAAATCTAAAATTCTGGAAAATGTTATCACCAGCAGTGAAAATTCTATCACCAGTACTAACTTTGTTCATAGTAATACTTCCTAAGGCCAACTTAACTTTGCATTCCAGGATGTCTGGCTCTAGGTGAGTGATCACACCATCATGATCTGGGTCATGAAGGTCTTATTTGTACAGTTCTTCTGTGTATTCATTCCATCTCTTCTTAAAATCTTCTGCATCTGTTAGGTCCATGCCATTTTTGTCTTTATTGTGCCCATCTTTGCATGAAATATTCCCTTGATATCTCTGATTTTCTTGAAGAGATCTCCGGTCTTTTACATTTTATTGTTTTCCTCTATTTCTTTGCTTTTATCACTGAGGAAGGCTTTCTCATCTCTCTTTGTTCCTATTGCAACTCTGCATTCAAATGAATGTATCTTTCTGTTTCTTCTTTGCCTTTTGCTTCTCTTCTTTACACAGATATTTTTAAGCCTTCCTCAGACAACCATTCTGCTTCTTTGCATTTCTTTTTCTTGGAGATGGTCTTCATCACTGCTTCATGTACAATGTCACCTAACCTCTATCCATAGTTCTTCAGTACTCTGTTTATCAGATCTAATCCCTTGAGTCTATTTCTTACTTCCTTGTATAATTGTAAGGGATTTGATATAGGTCATAGTTCAATGGTCTAGTGGTTTTCCCTACTTTCTTCAATTTAAGTCTGAATTTGGCAATAAGGAATTCATGATCTGAGCCAGTTAGCTCCCCATCTTGTTTTTGTTGATTATTTAGAAGTATACTATATACTTCTCCATTTTTGGCTGCAAAGAATATAATCAATCTGATTTCAGTCTGGAAATGTCCATGTGTACAGTTTTTTCTTGTGTTGTTGGAAGAGGGAGTTTGCTATAACCAGTGTGTTTTCTTTGCAAAACTCTATTATACTTTGTCCTATTTCATTCTTTACTCCAAGATTAAATTTGCTTGTTACTCCAGGTGTTTTCTGACTTTCTACCTTTGCATTCCAGTCCTCTAAATTGAAAAGGACATATTGTTTGGATGTTTGTCCTAGAAGGTCTTGTAGGTCTTCATAAAACCAATCAACTTCAACTTAACAGCATTACTGTTTTTGCATAGACCTGGATTATTTTGATATTGGATGGTATGCTCTGGGAACAAACAGAGATAATTCTGTCATGTTTGAGATAGCATCCAAGTACTTCATTTTGGACTCTTTTTTTGACTATGTTGGCTACTCCATTTATTTTAAGGGGTTCTTGCTCACAGTAGTTGATATAATGGTCATCTGATTTAAATTCACCCATTTCTGTCCATTTTATTTCACTTCTTCCTAAAATGTCAGTGTTCACTCTTGCCATCTCCTGTTTAACCACTTCCTTTTGCCTTGATTCATGGGCCTAACATTCTGGATTCCTGCTCAATATTGTTCTTATAGCTTTGCAATTTACTTCCATCACCAGTCACATCCACAACTGGGTGTTGTTTTTGCTTTGACTCCATTTCTTTCTGGAGAAGGAAATGATGACCCACTCCAGTATTCTTGCTTAGAGAATCCCGTGGACAGAAGAACCTGGTGGGCTGCCATCTATGGGGTTGCACAGAGTCGGACACGACTGAAGTGACTTAGCCCCAGCAGCTTTAATTTTTCTGTATTTATTTCTCCATTGATCTCCAGTAGCATATTGGGCTCCTACTGACCTGGGTAGTTCATCTTTCATTGTCTTATCATTTTACCTTTTCATATTATTCATCAGGTTCTCAAGGCAAGAATACTGAAGTGGTTTGCCATTCCCTTCTCCTGTGGACCATGTTTTGTCAGAACTCTCCACCATGATCTGTCCATTTTTGGTGCCACTACATAGCATGGTGCATAGTTTCATTGAGTTAGAGAAGCCTGTGGTCCATGTGATCAGATTGGTTAGAGTTCTGTGATTGTAATTTTCATTCTGCCTGCCCTCTGATGGAGAAGGATAAGAGGCTTATGAAAGCTTCCTAATAGGAGAGATTGAGGGGGAAACGGAGTCTTGTTTTGATAGGTGGGGCCATGTTCAGTATATCTTTAATCCAATTTTTTGCTGATGGACAGGGCTGTGTTCTCTCTCTGCTATTTGGCCTGAGTCCAAGCTACGGTGGAGGTAATGAAGATAATGGTGGCTTCCTTCAAAAGGTCCCATGCAAGCACTGCTGCATACAGTGCCCCCAAGCCTGCAGCAGGATACCATCAAGTCACACCTCCGCTGGAGACTCTTGGACACTCACAGGCAAATCTGGCTCAGTCACTTGTGGGGTCACTACTCCTTTTCCTGGGTCCTGGTGTGCACAAGGTTTTGTTTGTGTCCTCCAAGAGTTTGTTTCCCAGTCCTGCATAGGTCTGAGAGCTCTATGGGGGGCGGGGGGGGGGAGGGTGTTAGGTCTACTGAAAGCAGAGCCCCTGTCCCGGTAGCAGTCTATTTCTGACCTATATCCTCACAGGAGACACTCAGACACAGTTCTGTTTTGGTCTCTGTGGAGTCTCTGGGTCCTGGTGCACACAAGGTTTGTTTGAACCCTCTAAGTGTGTCTGGCAGATATGGGTTTTTTCTAAATGCGACTTTGCCCCTCATACCTTTTTACTGGTGCTTTTCCTTTTCCCTTGGACATGGGGTATCTCAAAGTTTTTCCAGTGCCATGCAGCCACCACTCCAGTGCTGTGCAGCCATGTCCATCGCCTAGTATCTTGCTGGGGCTTCTCTTCCCTTGTATATGGGGTATCTCCTCAAAGTCACTCCAGCACCACGCAGCTGCTACTCCAGCACAGATCCAGATAGAAAGTATAATGGAAGAGTAAATAGCAATTTCAGTAATCAAACTAAAGAAAAGAAAAAAAAAGTAGCTAAGAAACTTATAAAAGCTATAATAAACCTAAATAAAGAAAACTTTCTTTATAAATAGTAACACAAAGGAGAACTTTATAAATAGAAGACCAAACATTACTCCAGAAAGGAAGATATGTAATAAAAGTGTCCCATCTCACTTGGTAAGCCTAAAATTCAAAGCAATTCAAATCAAAATACTAAAGGAATATTTTTGAATCTTGACCAAATATCCTTAAATATTATATGTGAAAACAAACATTCAGAGTGACTCAGTTCAGTTCAGTCGCTCTGTCGTGTCCGACTCTTTGCGACCCCATGAATCACAGTATGCCAGGCCTCCTTGTCCATCACCATCCCCCGGAGTTCAGCCAAACTCATGTGGATTGAGTTGGTGATGCCATCCAGCCATCTCATCCTCTGTTGTCCCCTTCTCCTCGTGCCCCCAATCCCTCCTAGCATCAGGGTCTTTTCTAATGAGTTAACTCTTCGCATGAGGTGGTCAAAGTATTGGAGTTTCAGCCTCAGCATTAGTCCTTCCAATGAACACCCAGGACTGGCCTCCTTTAGGATGGACTGGTTGGATCTCTTTGCAGTCCAAGAGACTGTCAAGAGTCTTCTGCAGTACCACAGTTCAAAAGGATGAATTCTTTGGCTCTCAGCTTTCTTCACAATCCAACTCTCTCATCCGTACATGACCACTGGAAAAACCATAACCTTGGCTAGACAGACCTTTGTGGACAAAGTAATGTCTCTGCTTCTTAATATGCTATCTAGTTTGGTCATAACTTTTTTTTTTTTTTTTCCCCAAGGAGCAAGCGTCTTTTAATTTTATGGCTACAATCACCATCTGCAGTGATTTTGGAGCCCCCAAAATGAAGTGTGACACTGTTTCCACTGTTTTCCTATCTATTTCCCATGAATTGATGGGACCAGATGACGTGATCTTAGTTTTCGGAATGCTGAGCTTTAAGCCAACTTTTTCACTCTCCTTTTTCAGTTTCATCAGGAGGCTTTTTAATTCCTCTTCACTTTCTGTCATAAGCGTGGTGTCATCTGCATATCTGATACACAATGCCCTCTCAAATATTAACCATTTCAAACTTTCTGCTAATATATCTATAGTAATATCTATACATTGTGGTGGGAATACATAAATTAATGGAAAAAAATAGAGTCTCTCATTAAGTGGTGTAGTTCTTCACTGGAGAAGCTATTGATAACACACTCCAGTATGCTTTCCTGGGGAATTTCATGGACAGAAGACCTTGTCAGGCTATGGTCCATGGGATCCGAAAGAGTTGGACACGTCTGAAACAACTTAGCAAAAGTCGTCCACATCAGTGGGGGAATGATTAGTTATATAATACATTTTTTCTAACTATTGGGTAGTTATTTAAAATAGTTTACATTTTATATTACAATAAGATAAAATACAAATGTAATCAAGGAGTATATGTTAAAAAAATAAAATAAAATAAAAAACCGCAGTGTAAAAGCACTTCCCTGATGGCTCAGTGATAAAGAATCCACCTGTCAGTGCTGGAAGCGTGAGTTCCATCTGTGATCCAGAAAAACCCCACATGCCACAGAGCAACTAAGCCCATGTGCAACAGCTATTGAGCCTGTGCTCTAGAGCCCTGAAGCCTCAACTACTGAGCCCATGGGCCACAGTTATTGAAGCCTGCATACCCTAAAGCCCTTTCTGCACAAAAAGTTAAGCCACCTCAATGAGAAACCCTGGCACCAAAACTGGAGAATAACTAGCCCCCAATGCCTCAGCTAGAGAAAAGCCTTCATAGCAATGACGACCTGGAACAGCCAAAAACAAATACA
Source organism: Ovis aries (assembly GCF_016772045.2). Classification (NCBI taxonomy): domain Eukaryota; kingdom Metazoa; phylum Chordata; class Mammalia; order Artiodactyla; family Bovidae; genus Ovis; species Ovis aries. Next base: position 8,096,207 of record NC_056062.1, read on the forward strand.
TAATTTTTTTAAAAATGTGCTTGAAAAAAGTTTGATAATTTTAAAATATAACATTGGAGTAGAGAAAGCATTTGTTTGCATGATTTGAAAACTGGCAGTTAAAATAAAAATGATGAGTGTATTTAATAAATATAGTTAATAGTTAATATAAAATACTTAATATTTTTTAATGATTAGCTATGGATTTTTTTAAATATATAAGCCAGTTCTAACAACAAATTGGAGAATCCATGACTACAGTGAAAAACAAAGAAATAAACCCAGCAATATAAATTTTATAATAAATAAGAAAAATATTAACAGAAAAATGAGGAAAGGCATGGACATATGGAGCACAGAAAAATAAAGAAAAATTAAACATCATGTAACCTCTATCATAATAAAATACCTACATGTAACAATTAATAATATATTATTTTCAGAACTCAGATTGGCAAAAATTTGGAATAAATCAGTTAACACAAATACTTGAATATTTATTTGACATGATATTATGGCATATTATTGGCCAGAATATAAATTGACAAAAATATTAAGAAAGTATCCATGTTTATCCAATATGGAAATTCATATCCTTTAATGTATCAATTCCATTTTAATTAATATATGTTACCTAGATACTCACATACATGCACAATTATTGACATATAATTTATTATTTGTAGCACTATTTTTAACAGAAAAAAATAGTATTTAGAGCAACAAAACTTCCACATATATATACATTTGGAAAACCTATATCTGATAATGGAGCTTGGTGTGAAACTAATAGTTGAATTTCTTTGGTTGATATTGATTTAACATTAGGATAACATTGATCTCATGCCTTTATAACAGAAAGACGCTTGTGTCTCAGTATGCTTTATTCAATCCCATTTCAGTGCTAGTTTTGAGGACGTATTTTGGTTTATCCTCTTAGATAAATTTTACTGCCAAAAAATCATACAGGATAGTCATAGCAATTATGCTCAAAGAATGTCTTGGTGTGTACTCTGCTTTATTTACCCCTGCCACTAGGTAATCCTTGGGGGAAATAGTTGTTAAGACATGGCATGATAGGTAGATACTATGCAGAAAATCTGATTAGTCTCATTATTCTGAGACTAGTTAGAAAATAAATAGGAAGCCCATTCATTATTTCTTGATATACCACACATCATGAAGGATTCTAGCACAGTAAGCTATCTGGGGGGATATTAGTTTCTCTTGTGTCAAACTCTTTGCAACCCCATTGACTATAGCCTGCCAAACTTCTTTGTCCATGTAATCCACCAGGCAAGAATACTGGAGTGGGTAGCTAGTATTTACTCCAGAGGATTTCCCAAACCAGAGATTGAAACTGGGTCTCCTTTGTGTCAGGCAGATTCTTTACCATCTGAGCTACCAGGGAAGCCCACACTAAGATAGTTCAGTTCAGTTCAGTCGCTCAGTCGATTCCGACTCTTTGGGACCCCGTGAATTGCAGCATGCCAGGCCTCCCTGTTTATCACCAACTCCCAGAGTTCACTCAAACTCAAGTCCATTGAGTCGGTGATGCCATCCACTATCTCATCCTCCGTTGTCCCCTTCTCCTCCTGCCCCCAATCCCTCCCAGCATCAGAGTCCTTTCCAATTAGTCAACTCTTCGCATGAGGTGGCCAAAGTACTGGAGTTTCAGCTTTAGCATAATTCCTTCGAAGAACACCCAGGACTGATCTCCTTTAGAATGGACTGATTGGATCTCCTTCCAGTGCAAGGGACTCTCAAGAGTCTTCTCAACACCACAGTTCAAAAGCATCAATTCTTCAGTGCTCAGCTTTCTTCAGAGTCCAGCTCTCACATTCATACATGACCACTGGAAGAACCATAGCCTTGACTAGATGGACCTTTGTTGGCAAAGTAATGTGTCCGCTTTTGAATATGCTATCTAGGGTGGTTATAACTTTCCTTCCAAGGAGTAAGTGTCTTTTAATTTCATGGCTACAATCACCATCTGCAGTGATTTCGGAGCCCCCCAGAAAATAAATCTGACACTATTTTCCCTGTTTCCGCATCTATTTCCCATGAAGTGATGGGACCAGATACCATGATCTTAGTTTTAGTAAATATGAAGATCCCTTAATTATGTATTTCTTATTAACAGGTATAAACAGTGGTGTAAAATTATTTTCTACAACAGAAATATAAACATCATGGATGTTAAGAGTAAGATAATTTACTTTAAATATGCTGTGTTTCCTCAATGATGCAAATTTCACAGATATCACAGCCCTTATAAAATGAATATTTGAAAAATTTAGAAAAATACTGATGAGTCCTGGGAGATATTTTTGTATTCTGAAGGCTGCTGTCTATATGTTAGATGGGCTTACCAGGCCACTTCTGTGTGCAAAGAATGTGCCCTGGGTCCTGCGAGCAAAGAGAGTTAGCATACTTCCAACAAATGTGGGACTTTGCCTGGGTAGGATGAAGTCAGAGGCAGAGATAGATTTTAATAAATGTACAGGCACATCAATTTGCCACTCTGCATACAGAGAGAAATTGCTAATCAAAGGATTTTCTGAACATTCACTAAGGAAAATTACTATTTTTATGTGGGAGGTAAGACCATGACTCAGCTACTGAGAACTGTGCCTCAAAATTCCACATGACCATTTCAGTTTTCAGCATTATTGGACGCAAAATTGTATAAAATTATTCTCAGTTTTTAACTGTGTAATAACTTTGCCCCACAGGCATGAGTTGGATCTATGTTATGGCTGACTCAACTTTTTGTAATGCTAATTCATTATAAATGATAATGATTTAAAAATCCATGTAAATAGTGCATCTAATTCTCCAGCTTAAAAATTTCTTATCTCCCTCTCTACCATTAATCATTGCCTAAACCCTGGGTTATTATCCATCTTTATCATTACCAATACATGAACCACTATAATCTCGACATCAACCCTTTATTCTCTAAACACCATCTCCATGTTTCTAAGACATGCGGTTTGGTATCCCATTTCCAAAATCTACTGGACACCACTAGAACATTTTATCTGTTGGTTCAACTACATGTGTAGTGTCCAGAGACTCTAATGCCTTTGTTCCTCTCTACACAGGTTGGATTATGTGACCCACATTTAGCTTCTATCTTGTATTTTCCCTCAAATTCCTCTCAATTTTCCTGCAAATGATCTCCCCTTATCATTGTCACCTACACAAATCCAAACTTTGGTTTAATCCAAACCCTACCTATATTCCATCTGCAAACCAGTCCATGACCATAGCTGTCTCAAAGTTTTAATTTAAATTTATGACCATCAGCAAGGAGGACATTCAAATCAGCAAATATTTTAGGTATTCTCTCTCCTTAGATCACCAAGATCCCCTTTTCAATTTCCAGAATTAACTCATAATCCTGTCCTTCTTTCCCACTGTGGAAGTTAAAGATACAAGCAAAGAAATTCTTTACCTTCCTACATATATGGATCTACTTGCATTGGAATAAAAACTTTTCTTTTTGGATGAATTGTTCTTACCATTTTAAGCCCAACTCTTCACCTCTGTATTAGATTATCTCTACTTTTATCCAGATAAGACGAGTCACTGTGTCAATGGTATCAATCTCATGCTCTATCATTCATTTAAAAAATAAGAAAAAAACATATAAACATATGTTTATATGTTATAAACATATAACAATGTTGTCTAAATCCAATCTTGAAAAGATAATCACTTTTAATATCATCTTCCTTTCCTGCCTCATTTCCTATCACCATTCATCACAAAACTCCTTTAAAGTGTTGTCCATGAGCCTAGGTTTATGTCCTGACCTAGTTTTCCACTTTCTCTCATCCATTCGCTTATGAAAGTGAAGTCACTCACTCGGGTCTGACTCTTTGCAACCCCATGGACTGTAGCCCACCAGGCTCCCCCTTCCATGAAGTTTTGCAGGCAAGAATACTGGAGTGGGCTGCCATTTCCTTCTCCAGGTGATCTTCCCAACCCAAGGATCGAACCCAAGTCTCCCATACTGCAGGCAGACACTTCACCATCTGAGCTACCAGGAAAGCCGTCATTATCTTATGAATATACATCAAATTAAATTTGCATGTTTACCACTGTGCTCAAATTGTACTTCTCAGAGTTACAAACGGTAACTTATCCACTTTGCCTAACATTGTGGTTGATGTTTGGAACTTGAACTATTGCCATTATCAGCATCATTTAGTATGTTTGATCACTCTCTACTTCACCAAAAGAAAAAATAAATAAATAATAATAATCCTTTTTTCCCCCATAAGATATTTTTATACTTTCTTATTTTGTGAGGTCTTCCTGATCTCTCTGTCATTATATGCTTATATAGAACACTCTTCCATATTTTCTTAGGATATTTTGAATAATACATGAATTTCCTACTGAGAATGTAACCTTAAGGACAAAATCCTGTCTGTTTATAGTACCATAATTGCAGTGATTAACATCCTGCCCTAGGTTGCTCAATAAATATGTTGAAGTGAATTAATGAATGCATGAATATTTTGTAAGATATTTCCTGTTTCTTTTCTTTGGTTTGTCTAATACCTATCAGTTCTATTCTGATAAAAATGAATGGAGAGCTCCAAAAGTACTTCATCCATTTTGGCTTATCTTCCTATCTAACTGGGAAAGCAATCAAATAACACAGGGATCCAACATAATTCTTATTTACTTTATTTTTGGAGTAGGGATAAGACAAATGATATTAAAATAATATTCCAGGATATTATCTGGCTTTGAATAAGTTAAGGGTTGTAATTTGTTTGGAATAAATAATTTGAAATCTTATTCAGCATTTCTGTTTATGAAATAAATACATTGGTTAGTTGACGTAGAACTTTCAAATTTGATGATATTTTCATCAAGAGGAAACTGACTGCAGGATAGAATCATCATTTGTGATCACAGACTTCCTCACTTCTTCTGGAATATCTAGGTTGGATTAAGCCTCAGAGACTTTATGTGTTCATATATCTTGACTCTTTACACAGATTTTTGTCTGATTTATGTCTTCATCTATCTTTTCTCGAATGAAAATTCCATCCCTTACCAGTTTTATTTACCTCAAAGCACTTATTACCTAGCATCTGTGTATTTTACTCATTTATTTTTTCCTTTCTATCTTTTTCTCTCTACTAGATTGCAATCATCATATGGGCAAATATCCTGGGCATCTTTATTTGCTGTGATATATGTAGTGAATTAAAAATTTATCTCACATTTCTATCAAGATATCTGTAAATTTAGAAATGGTATCATCTTTACATTTTTATCTGTAGCTTTCTAGAATTTCTTCATCTCTTCGCTTTGTCCAGTTTAGAAGTTCTGAATCCATCCAACCATGTTTTTTTTTTTTTTTAAATTTTACTTTTACCTGAACCCAGTCATCAACACAGCATTATTCTTGGGATTTACCAAACAAAATCCTAATATTCATGTCAACTCTTTTGTGTGACTGGTGGGTTTCATTAAACTTTTAGTGATCAGGGGTACTCACTTCCCAACACAATGACTGAAGTCCCTGTGGAAATTTTGCCTCAAACTTTTATGGCCACCCTCAACCTACTTCTGTCATTTCTCAACCCCAAACATGCTTTTCTACTAACATATTGAGCAAAATAGTTTTTGCTTTTATTTTTGAATTGTTACCTTTACTCTATGTAGATCCTAAAGTTATTTCTCAGTCATGTGATTTATCGAGATAAACTACTAATAAAGTAACTTCTCACCCTAGGTGAAAATCTTGGGGGGGTGTGTGTGTATGTGTACACACTCTGGTATACATTTTTAAAATTTATTCAGCACATAGTCTTGTAATACAAACTCAATCAATGTGGGCTGTTTTGCTCTTTTCAGTTGTGCTTCTCTTTAAAATATATACCCTCACTTGCTTTGCTGAAACCACCAAGAGACAGCTGTGTGGACAGATGGCCTGGGTTGACTGCAGTGTAAGAAACTATATTAAAAGCAATTAGCACATTTTCTTACTTCTAACAGGAAGTAGTTGAGTGTCATCTATTTCAGACCAGACTACCTTTCAGATGAGCACATGTATTCATAAACCCTCAAATGCCATGAAATTTTCCAGTGAGCACTTCAGTCAGCAATTATAAAAAGTTCTCTACTTATTTATTATAATTACTGTTAATTATCAAAAAGAAAGAGAAAAAAACGGACATTGATTTGCTAGGGCTATAGGCTGAATAGAAGTTTTAGTTCATGATTCATAGTTATTATTTTTCTTATTAAATGAAAGTTTTGGTCATTCAGTCATACCTGACAGTTTGTGAACCATGGGCTGTAGCCTGCCTGGTTCCTCTGTCCATGGAATTCTCCAGGCAAGAATACTGAAGTGGGTAGCCATTCTCTTGCAGGGTATCTTCCTGATTCAGGGATCAAATTTATGTTGCCCACATTGCAAGCTGATTCTTTACCATCTGAGCTACCAGGGAAGCCCTCTTGTTAAATAGCCTTTAAGAACTCTGTGGTGGTGATGGCTTAGTCCCTAAGTTGTGTCTGATTTTGCAACTCCATGGACCGTAGCCCATGAGGCTCATCTGTCCATGTGATTTCCCAGACAATAATACAGGAGTGGGTTGTGATTTCCTTCTCCAGGGGATATTCCCAACCCAGGAATTGAACCCATGTTACCTGCATTGCAGGTGGATTCTTTATCACTGAGCCAACAGGGAAGACCTTAAGAAACATAATGGCTAATAAAAAAAAATAAACAAAAAAATAATTTATATCACACAATTAAAACAAAAAAATAAATACTTTTATTTTTCTTTGTAGAATAATTTCTATATCAAGTATAATTTACAAATTGCACTTTTATGGCAGAATGTGAAGAAGAACTAAAGAGCTTCCTGATGAAAGTGAAAGAGAAGAGTGAAAAAGTTGGCTTAAATCTCAACATTCAGAAAACTAAGACCATTGCCTCCGGTCCCATCACTTCATGGCAAATAGACAGGGAAACAGTGGAAACTGAACTGTGGCTGACTTTATTTTGGGGGGTTCCAAAATCTTTGCAGATGGTGATTGATTGCAGCCATGAAATTAAAAGACACTTACCCCTTGGAAGGAAGGTTATGACCAACCTAGACAGCATATTCAAAAGCAGAGACATTACTTTGTCAGCAAAGGCCCATCTAGTCAAGGCTATGATTTTTCCAATAGTCATGTATGGATGTGAGAGTTGGACTATAAAGAAAGCTGAGTGCCAAAGAATTGATGCTTTTGAACTGTGATTTTGTAGAAGACTGTTGAGAGTCCCTTGTACTTCAAGGAGGTCCAACCAGTCTATCTTAAAGGAGATGAGTCGTGGGTGTTCATTTTGTGGACTGATGCTGAAGCTTGAACTCCAATACTTTGGCCACGTGATGCGAAGAGCTGACCCATTTGAAAATACCCTGATGCTGGAAAAGATTGAGGGCAGGAGGAGAAGGGGACGACAGAGGATGAAATGGTTGGATGGCATCACTGACTCGATGGACATGGCTTTGGGTGGACTCCGGGTGTTGGTGATGGACAGGGAGGCCTGGTGTGCTGTGGTTCATAGGGTCACAAAGAGTCGGACATGAGTGAGAGACTGAAATGAAATGAACAATTTACAAAAAAGCAAAATGAAAAGTTTAAATAAATCTCTGAGTAATAAAACACTATTAAAAAATAAATTTAATCACTAAGTAGTTTGTAAAAATGTGCTCCAAGAGCTTAAGTTATGAATGACAAGTTAAATTTTCTACATGATAAACATTTTTCTTCTATTAGTGCCTTTCAACTGAATATAAAGTTCAGCTCATTTCTTCTTCTTCTTTTCTTTTCTTTCTTTCTTTTTTTTTTTTTTTTTTTTTGTGATTCATTCTCCTGGTACAAGATGACAATGATGATGACAATAATAAATCATCTGATTTCTTAAGTAATTTAAAAAATATATATATATATGTATATATTATTCTGCTAATTTGCTGACAATCACTCCTGAATCCCTTTTGTCCATATTCCGTTTCAGTATTTCCATTTCTATACTGGGCTTCTGAGGTGGCACTAGTGGTAAGGGGCCCACTTGCCAATCAGGAGTTGTAAGAAAACATCCCCTAGAGGAGAGCATGGCAACAAACTCCAGTATTCCTACCTGGAAAATCCCCATTAACAGAGGAGCCTGGCAGGCTAAGTCCACAGGGTCGGAAAGAGTCAGACATGACTGAAGCGACTTGTAACACACAGCACATACACTACTTGACACCATGATCCACCCATTGTTTATAAGATTAACTGCTTCTCAATTTTAAAGTCTTATTTTTAAGCACCTCTTAATCAGAGAGATATTTTCTAAATAGTTATAATAATAGCCTCTTTTTGCATTTTCTCCTTACATGGTTATGGGAAACATAATTACATCACTTAGCAAGATCTTGTTATTAATTGTATTTATTTATTTATTTATTTATTTTGTGTGAGTTAAGTTTTATCTAGGGCAAAATGAGGAGAATAGCCTCAGATACTCTGAGAAACTGCCTCAAACAGGTAGGGGGCAAGGTCAATATATATACGATTTTGGTGAAGGGGGAGTACATGCAGTCAAGCAAATATTTTTACAGCAGTTTCTGCTAGTCTCATGGATCAGTTCAGTTCAGTTCAGTTCAGTCGCTCAGTCGTGTCTGACTCTTTGCGACCCCATGAATCGCAGCACGCCAGGCCTCCCTGTCCATCACCAACTCCCGGAGTTCACTCAGACTCACGTCCATCGAGTCAGTGATGCCATCCAGCCATCTCATCCTCGGTTGTCCCCTTCTCCTCCTGCTCCCAATCCCTCCCAGCATCAGAGTCTTTTCCAATGAGTCAACTCTTCGCATGAGGTGGCCAAAGTACTAGAGTTTCAGCTTTAGCGTCAGTCCTTCCAAAGAAATCCCAGGGTTGATCTCCTTCAGAATGGACTGGTTGGATCTCCTTGCAGTCCAAGGGACTCTCAAGAGTCTTCTCCAACACCACAGTTCAAAAACAAGTATTTAATTTCACATTTTCCACCCACCTCCAGTCAGCATTATATGTCCCATGTGCTACCCTATGAGTGACACAGAGTAAATGCTCAGTACATGTGTGCTATATGAATATAATAATTCTAGTTATACTATTTTGATTTATACCATGTTCAGGAAAGATGTGTCACCTTGATCAGTTAATACATTTAAAATAATGTTTTGTGACAGATGTTACTGTAGGTATCGATTTAAATGTTTTTCAGTGGCTTCTTAAAGCTATACAAAATTATCATACTACCTTTTAAACATTCTGGGAAAATACCTGGAATCCACTACCATTAGAAAAGAAGCATCTGTCTCCTCACTTGTGCTCCAAAATTATATGTTTCAAACTGTAGCTGGGATAATCGAAAATTGCAAAGGATTGTTTGCCCCCAGAAATAAAATTTTAAAAAAATGCATCTGCATCAGTTTTGTGGTTTTGTTCTTTGAGCTTTTATAAATCACTGGCTCAGGCTTGCTCAAGCTTTGGCTTTCTCCTCATCATTGTAATGCACAATGCATTAAAAAAATATATGATTAAAGGAAGAAGATAAACAACTAAATGTAATAGTCCTCAAAACAACAAATTGTTGGAGGAAGTGAAAATAGTAAACTGATAGAGGGGGAAAATCTCACAAACCCAATCCACCTCCTATGAGAATGTTCTTTGAATGTTGATGGACAAGCAACACTACACTGAGCAATTAATCCATCTTTCCTATTCATTCCATAGCATCACCAAAATAAGATAGAAAATATATTTTGAAGCTCAAATTAGAAGGGAATAATAGCATTTAATTTGTCAAAGAAGCCAGAAAATACTAGTAAAATATAAATATTTGTATCATGAAACATAAATATTTGTTAACATGAAAAGAAAATGAGTCTTATCACAAAAATTGCATAAGAATCTTTTCGCACCATATTTGTCAATTTCAGACAGTATTAGAAACTGGTGGTTCCTCAGATTTAACATATTTGTGGATGCTTAAGAATGTTGTTAAAAGAGATTCTGAGTCAGATTTGCTAAGGCAAAGCCTGAGATTTGTTATTTCTAAGAACCTTATAGGTGATGTTAATGCAGTTAGCTTACTAGTCCACATTTTCAATCTCAAGGATGTCAGATTATAAAGACTATTTATTAATAGATTTAATTTGCAATAAGACAATTTCAATGAAAAATATTTTCTCAGTTTTAAAGATTTCAAACCTTTCCCTTGTTTAATTCTCCCAGAAATGCTGTGAATACTTTCAATATGTTATTATAATTTTAATTTAAACAGGCTAGAAGATGAGTCTCAGGTATGTTAGAAAATTTAACCAAAGCTACAGGCTAAGACACATATATAATATTCATTTTATAATTGTACTTTATTTCATTCTCTCTGAAAGTAAAAATAAATGAAAACTGTGACATATATTCAAATTGATTTACCCGTATGAGAATTATGTTTGAGGTAGTCAATATAAAGTGTATTTTGTTTTTTGTCATTTTTTCCTCCTGCAGTATAGATCTGGACAACTTTCTCTTATTTTTACAAAATAAAAAAAGCATTTGATACTTTAGCATGTGTGTTATATATATATACACACACATATAATTTTAAATACTGATGTTTATCTAAACTTTTTAACTATTAATTCTCACATAAATGTTTTTTCTTTCAGTCAATATGTATTGAATGTCAACATTTTGCCTGATATTTCACTTGATAAGAGGATATATAACATTTAAACATTTATAGTAATGCTAATATTCATAGTGGTAAGCAAGAAATAAAAATTGTGTTGTAGACATTGTCACAGTATCACACAAAAAAGATTAATCTTTAAAAAGAGAGGTAGTGATGGCTTTAAAAATCAAAGCTTGGGCAGACATGTTTACTGGCATCTATCTGAATGCAGGGGAGGTAAATACAAATCTTACTATTTCTATATATTGGGTTAAGGATTCTGGTATTATCTAATTCTACTTTTTGAAGAAAATAGTTTATGAAGAATCTAAGTTTGATATACAATTTTGTTGCATACACAAGAGCAAAATGATGAAGACTTCAGGGACCAAATCTAAAAAAGTAAACAGAAGAAGAATAAAATTGGAGAGGTAGTGGCAAAGATGGTGGACAAGGCAAAGTCTAGTCTCATCTCCTCCCATAGACACACCAAAATTGCATCTATTAAGGTGGCTCACATGGTAAAGAATCTGCCTTCAATGCAGAAAACTCAATCCTTGAGTTGAGAAGATTCCCCTGTGCCAGAATATATGTGTCTTAGCTTGTAGCTTTGGTTAAATTTTCTAACATACCTGAGGAACTCCGCCCAATGCAAAGGTCATGAGGAAGGAGGCTTGGCATGCGCAAAGGCGTGATCAAGCCTCAGGAAACCCCCTGTTCCTGAGCATCTACCCCAAAATCAGAGTCTGTTTTATGCTCTCACCTACACCTCCGACTTTACAGGGGGCTCTCCCCATCACCATTTCTCTCAGAGAAGCAGTTAAAGTGCAGCTCCAAGTCAATAAAAGTTCCTGGGCATGACAAGAGTGTTTCAGCTTACGGACTCCTCTGAAGGTTATCTAGCCCACCTGTATAGGTTCGTCTGGCCACATGTGATTGTTTATAGCCTCCCAACCTGAGAAGCACGAGATGTTTTAGACTTACTAAAGGCAAATTCTTTTGGGAAATTGTCAGTATAGTTGGTTGGTTAGAAATTATATTGGTGAAGGGTTTTTCATTTGTTGTGCCAATAATTGCTGCTAATTCCCTGCCCTGGGTGTGACAAGGGTGTCTCAGGTCAAACCTCTCTGCTGACAGACTAGCTTGTGTGACTGGATTATCCATACTGCTGCCACTAGCACATGATTGTTTACTACCTCTCAACCATAAACAACACAGAGAGTTTTGGAGTATTTTGAGAGTCTTAATTAGCATAGGGTTTTTCTCATTGTTGAGTCAATGATTGTCGCCAGGCCTCCATATCCTTAGGTACCTGGGAATATATTAATCAATGTATTTGGAATATAGAAAAGGAAATATAGTAGTTTTAAGGTTAGCAATACTAGACTTTTTGAGTTAATGAATTTTCTCTTTGTAATAGATCACTGTACTTTGTTATAAATCACTGTGTCCTTGCTATGGAAAAATGTAAATTTATCACTATCTTAAGACTAAATAGATCTTAAGGGGAACATTGGTGAAAGGATTTTCATTTGTTGGGCTGATGTTTGCTGCTAAATCTCCATGTTCCCTGTCCTTATAATGAATATAACTAGCATATAGGAGAAATAAGTATTAACCTTTAAGATTAATCACATTAACCTTGGGTTAAATAAATTCCTTTCTTGTTTGTAACTCACTACACCCTCACCCTATAGGAATGCAACTTTATTTGGAGGGTGGTGTCTGGTTTAAGAAAAAACACCTTGGAAGAAATAAGTTTTTTAGTTATTAGAAAGAAAGGATCATAAAATGTCAGCAGGTCTCATGGCCAGAAGATGATGTAAAATCCCTAAGACATTTTTATGTGAAGCACCTGATTTTGATAAAGATCAGGACTGCTGACCCCCACGTGACTCTGTATTCATCCCTATGTGTAACAAAAGGTATATAAGCAAACCCCAAAATAAAGAAATTGGATCAGTTTCCGGAAAGACTGATTCCCCCATGTCACTTCTTTCTTGCTCCCCGTTTCTCTGGCTGAATTCCCATCTGGAGTACGGATACTATTCCACGTAAACCAAGTTATTCAGCCTCTTTTTCTCCACTAATTTTCCTACTACACTATCCGTTTCTAATCTCTATATGTCTGTAATTAAATATGTATTTTTCCAAGGACGCCATCTCCATCCCCACCTTTGAATCACCTGGATCCACTGGGGCTGGACCCTGGCACCCAGGATAAAGCAATGGCTACCTACTCAAGTATTGTTGCCTGAAGAATTCTATAGAGAGAGGAGCCTGGCAAACTACAGTCCATGGGGTTGCAAAGAGTTGGACATTATCAAGACTGAACTTTTTTTTTTTTTTTTTAACCAAAAACTATTGATGAAAATGACCTGAAGATTACAGAAAAATACATGCAGCTAAAGAAATAAAGAAGGAATGACAAGGAGGGGTGGAAACACAGGTTAGTCAAGACCCATACCCTCAAGTGGGAGACCCACAAGTTGGGGGATAATCACAACTGAGGAGACTCTCCCCCAGATCCAAGGGTAGTGCCACGTCAAGATTGCAGGCCAGGGGGCTTGAACTAGGAAGATGAAATTTGAGAATGCTTGACTTTGAAGACCAGCAGGGCTCACTTTTGAGAGACCCAGAGGGTTGTAGGAAACAGAGACTCTGTTGTTAAAGAGCACACACAAAGTTTCACAAGCTCTGAATCCCAGGCTAGGGGCAGTAATTTAAAAATAGTCAGATTCAATTGCTGATCTTCAAATGATCACTAGAGAGACAAAAGGAAACTGGCACTAACCCTGGGGACACAGACATTGGTGGGAATCATTTGAGGGAGCTTTCTTGTTTTTCAGTCACCCAGTCATATCTGACTCTTTGCAATCCATGTAGTGCAGAATGCCAGGCCTCCCTGTCCCTCACTATCTCGTGGAGTTTGCTCAAGTTTATAGTCATTGCATCCTAATCTACCTAGGCTTAATCTGGAGACACCAGGACCTATTTACACGTGCCAGTGGGTCACTGTTAGTCCCAAGTCCCTGCCACACACACCATCAGGCCCAAATCACTTTGCAGAACTCTGGCCATGAGAGACAGAATTGCCATAAACTGAACCCACACATCAGTGGATGTAAATCTCCAACATCAGTTCAGTTCAGTTCAGGTCAGTTCAGTCACTCAGTTATGTCCGACTCTTTGCGACCCCATGAATTGCAACATGCCAGCCTTCCCTGTCCATCACCAACCCCCGGAGTTCACTTAAACTCACTTTCATCGACTCTGTGATGCCATCCAGCCATCTCATCCTCTGTCGTCCACTTCCCTTCCTGCCCCCAATTCCTCCCAGCATCAGAGACTTTTCCAGTGAGTCAGCTCTTCTCATGAGGTGGCCAAAGCACTGGAGTTTCAGCTTTAGCATCATTCTTTCCAAAGAACACCCAGGACTGATCTCCTTTACAATGGACTGGTGGATCTCCTTGCAGTGCAAGGGACTCTCAAGAGTTGTCTCCAACACCACAGTTCAAAAGCATCAATTCTTCAGTGCTCAGCTTTCTTCACAGCCTAACTCTCATATCCATAGATGACCACTGGAAAAACCATAGCCTTGACTAGACGGACCTTTGTTGGCAAAGTAATGTCTCTGCTTTTGAATATGCTATCTAGATTGGTCATAACTTTCCTTCCAAGAAGTAAGCATCTTTTAATTTCATGGCTGCAATCACTATCTGCAGTGATTTTGGAGCCCCCCAAAATAAATTCTGACACTGTTTCCACTGTTTCCCCATCTATTTCCCAGGAAGTGATGGGACCAGATGCCATGATCTTTGTTTTCTGAATGTTGAGGTTTAAGACAACTTTTTCACTCTCCTCTTTCACTTTCATCAAGAGGCTCTTTAGTTCCTCTTCGCTTTCTGCCATAAGGGTGGTGTCATCTGCACATCTGAGGTTATTGATATTTCTCCCAGCAATCTTCATTCTAGCTTGTGCTTCTTCCAGCCCAGCATTTTTCATGATGCACCCTGCATATAAGTTAAATAAGCAGGGTGACAATATACAACCTTGACATACTCCTTTTCCTATTTGGAACCAGTCTGTTTTTCCATGTCCAGTTCTAACTGTTGCTTCCTGACCTGCATATGGGTTTCTCAAGAGGCAGGTCAGGTGGTCTGGTATTCCCATCTTTAAGAATTTTCCAGTTTATTGTTGTCCACACAGTCAAAGGCTTGGCATAGTCAATAAGCCAGAAACAGATGTTTTTCTGGAACTCTCTTCCTTTTCCATGATCCAGTGGATGTTGGCAATTTGATTTCTGGTTCCTTTGCCTTTTCTACAATAGACAGAGCATATCAACCATCTGGGCCAGAGGCCAGACACAGCTACCAGCATGCCCACAGAAGTCAGCTCAATGACAACATAAGGGCAAATAAACCCACATATAGGGCAAAACCCACATATAGGACATTCCAAGAATAAATAATACCCTAATAGCATAGTCTTGGTAATCAGATGTGAGTGTGCAGCTGCCCCCCACAGAATGCCATCTATATTAGCTCACTGTCTCAAGATCAAAAAGAAATAAAAAAAAATTAGGCTACCTAATATGTAGAAAGATAAATTGATATTCAGGTAAAATGAGGTGATAACAAGAATGTCTTGGAAACAAAATACGAGATAAAACCCCAGGAAAAAAAAAAAATAAATAAACGGGAGATCAGCAACCAAGCAATAAAGAATCCATGGTAATGATCATAAAGCTGCTTGAAGAAGCTGACAGAAGAAGAATGAACCCAGTGAGAAGCTTAACAAATTTAAAAAAAATGTAAAGAAGAACTAAACAGAGTTGAATAACACAATAACTGAAAAAATAAAGTAGCAAAAAAAAGCAGCAGAAGGTTAGATGATATAGAAGAACAAATCAGCAAACTGGAAGGTAGAGTAGTGGAAATCACTCAAGCTGGACTGAAAAAAGTGATTTTAAAAATGAGAAATTTTAAGATATATTAGAGAAAATATTAAACATTTCATTATAAAGGTCCCATAAAGAGAGAGAGAAAGAGTCAGGGTACCTATTTGAAGACATAATAGCTGAAAATTATGCATGACTGGGAAAGGAAACAGACATCCAGTCCTGGAAAACACAAGGGTTCCCTACACAATCAAACAAAGGGAACTATACCATGATGCATGGTAATTAAGTGACACAAAATAAAGATAAATAGAGAATACTGAAAGGGACAAAGAAGATACAACTAGTTAAATAGAAGCCAATTTCCATGAATATAAACTCATAAAAAAATGCAGACTAAAAAGGAAGGGCATAATATATATAAAGTGATAAAAGAAAAAAGAAAAAAAAAGAACTTTTAGTAAGACTACTCTACTCAGCAAGATTATCATCCAGATTTGAAGGAAATGTCAAAAGGTTTACAGATAAGCAAAAGCTAAAAGAGTTTAGCACCATGAACCTGCCTTTTTGAGAATTTTTACATAGGCTTCTCTAAGCTAAAAGAAAGGGTTACAGCAAGAAGTATGAAAATTGTGAAGGGAAAATCTCATTGATAAAGGCAAAAATACAGTAAAGAGAGGAAATCAACAACTTATGAAGCTCTAAGAATGCTGAAAAACAAAAGTAGTAAAATCATATACCCATAAGATATTGAGACTGAAAACAAAGAATATTAAAAATGTGACATGAAAATACTAAATGTGAGTTCAGTACAGTTCAGTTCAGTCGCTCAGTCATGTTTGACTCTTTGCAATCCTATGTGTCACAGCACACCAGGCCTCCTTGTCGATCACCAACTCCCGGAGTTCACTCAAACTTATGTCCATCAAGTTGGTGATGCCATCCAGCCTTCTCATCCTCTGTTGTCCCCTTCTCCTCCTGTCCCCAATCCCTCCCAGCATCAGGGTCTTTTCCAATGAGTCAACTCTTTGCATGAGTTGGCCAAAGTATTGGAGTTTCAGCTTTAGCATCAGTCCTTCCAAAGAACACCCAGGCCTGATCTCCTTTACAATGGACTGGTTGGATCTACTTGCACTCCTAGGGACTCTCAAGAGTCTTCTCCAACACCACAGTTTAAAAGCATCAATTCTTCAGTGCTCAGCTTTCTTCACAGTCTAACTCTCACATGCATACATGACACTGGGAAAAACATAGCCCTGAGTAGACGGACCTTAGTCGGCTAAGTAATGTCTCTGCTTTTCAATATGCTATCTAGATTGGTCATAACTTTCCTTCCAAGGAGTAAGCGTCTTTTAATTTCATGGCTGCAGTCACTATCTGCAGTGATTTTGAAGCCCCCCCAAAATAAATTCTGACACTGTTTCCATTGTTTCCCCATCTATCTGCCATGAAGTAATGGGACCAGATGCCATGATGTTTGTTTTCTGAATGTTGAGCTTTAAGCCAACTTTTTCACTCTCCTCTTTCATTTTCATCAACTGTCCTTTTAATCCCTCTTCACTTGCTGAAAATATTAAATGTGGGTATTAAGGAATAAAAATAGCATCTTTAAAAATGCACTTGAACTTAAGATATCTGCAAATTAAACACTGAGACAAAAACCTCATGGTAGCTACAAGCGAAAAATCTTTGCTACTTATTTTAAAAAGAAACAGAAATCCAAACGTAAAATGAAAATTAATGACAGTCATCATACCACAAATGAAGAGAGCTGAAGAAGAGGACAGAAACAAAGAACTACAAAACCATCAGAAAATTATAAACATATATCCATTTCAAAAATTACTTTATTATAAATTAATTATATAATTATTAACATTAATTTTAAGTGGACTAAATGTGGTAATTGGCTGCACAGGCACAGGAGGGCCTATAGGAGCTATCCCTCGTTGAAGGTCAGGAACAGTGGTGGTAAGGAGATACCCTTTGTCCAAGGTAAGGAACAGCGGCTGTGCTTTGCTGGAGTAGCCCTGAAGAGATACCCCACGCCAAGGTAAGAGAAACCTAAGTAAGATAATAAGTGTTGCAAGAGGGCATCAGAGGGCACACACACTGAAACCATACTCACAGAAAACTAGTCAATCTAATCACACTACGACCACAGCCTTGTCTAACTCAATTAAACTAAGCCATGCCTATGGGGCAACCCAAGACGGGTGGGTCATGGTAGAGAGGCCTGACAGAATGTGGTCCACTGGAGAAGGGAATAGCAAGCCACTTCAGCATTCTTGCCTTGAGAACCCAATGAACAGTAGGAAAAGGCAAAATGATAGGATACCAAAAGAGGAACTCCCCAGGTCAGTAGGTGCCCAATATCCTACTGGAGATCAGTGGAGAAACAACTCCAGAAAGACTGAAGGGATGGAGCCAAAGCAAAAACAATACCCAGTTATGGATGTGACTGGTGATAGAAGCAAGATCCGATGCTGTAAAGAGCAATATTGCATAGGAACCTGGAATGTCAGGTCCATGAATCAAGACAAATTGGAAGTGGTCAAACAAGAGATGGCAAGGGTGAACATCGACATTCTAGGAATCAGCAAACTAAAATGGACTGGAATGGGTGAATTTAACTCAGATGACCATTACATCTCCTACTGCAGGCAGGAATCCCTCCAAAGAAATGGAGTAGCCATCATGGTCAACAAAAGAGTTCAAAATGCAGTGCTTGGATGCAGTCTCAAAAATGACAGAATGATCTCTGTTCGTCTCCAAGGCAAACAATTCAATATCACAGTTACCCAAGTCTATGCTCTAACCAGGAATGCTGAAGAAACTGAAGTTGAACGGTTTTATGAAGACCTACAAGATCTTTTAGAACTAACACCCAAAAAAAGATGTCCTTTACATTATAGGAGACTGGAATGCAAAAGTAGGAAGTCAAGAAACACCTGGAGTAACAGGCGAATTTGGCCTTGGAATGCAGAATGAAGCAAGGCAAACACTAATAGCGTTTTGCCAAGAAAATGCACTGATCATAGCAAACACCATCTTCCAACAACACAAGAGAAGACTCTACACATGGACATCACCAGATAGTCAAGACTGAAATCAGATTGATTATATTTTTTGCAGCCAAAGATGGAGAAGCAATACACAGTCAACAAAACAAGACCGTGATCTGACTGTGGCTCAGATCACGAACACTTTATTGCCAAATTCATACTTAAATTGAAGAAAGTAGGGAAAACCGCTAAACCATTCAGGTATGACCTAAATCAAATTCCTTATGATTATACAGTGGAAGTGAGAAATAGATTTAAGGGCCTAGATCTGATAGATAGAATGCCCGATCAACTATGGAATGAGGTTCGTGACATTGTACAGGAGACAGGGATCAAGACCATCCCCATGGAAAAGAAATGCAAAAAAGCAAAATGGCTGTCTGGGGAGGCCTTACAAATAGCTGTGAAAAGAAGAGAGGTGAAAAGCGAAGGAGAAAAGGAAAGATATAAGCATCTGAATGCAAAGTTCCAAAGAATAGCAAGAAGAGATAAGAAAGCCTTCTTCAGCGATCAATGCAAAGAAATAGAGGAAAACAATAGAGTGGGAAAGACTAGAGATCTCTTCAAGAAAATTAGAGATACCAAGGGAACATTTCATGCAAAGATGGGCCTGATAAAGGACAGAAATGGTATGGACCTAACAGAAGCAGAAGATATAAAGAAGAGGTGGCAAGAATACGTGGAAGAGCTGTACAAAAAAGATTTTCACGACCAGATAATCATGATGATGTGATCACTAACCTAGAGCAGACATCTTGGAATGTGAAGTCAAGTGGGCCTTAGAAAGCATCACTACGAACAAAGCTAGGGGAGGGAGGTAATGGAATTCCAGTTGAGCTATTTCAAATTCTGAAAGATGATACTGTGAAAGTGCTGCACTCAATATGTCAGCAAGTTTGGAAAACTCAGCAGTGGCTACAGGACTGGAAAAGGTCAGTTTTCATTCCAATTACAAAGAAAGGCAGTGCAAAAGAATGCTCAAACTACCACACACTTGCACTCAACTCACATGCTAGTAAAGTAATGCTCAAAATTCTCCAAGCCAGGCTTCAGCAATATGTGAACCATGAACTTCCTGACGTTCAAGCCAGTTTTATAAAAGGCAGAGGAACCAGAGATCATATTGCCAGCATCCGTTGGATCATGGAAAAAGCAAGAGAGTTCCAGATAAACATCTATTTCTGCTTTATTAACTATGCCAAAGCCTTGACTGTGTGGATCACCATAAACTGTGGAAAATTCTGAAAGAGATGGAATACCAGACCACCTGACCTGCCTCTTGAGAAATCTGTATGCAGGTCAGGAAGCAACAGTTAGAACTGGACATGGAACAACAGACTGGTTCCAAATAGGAAAAGGAATGTGTCAAGGCTGTATATTGTCACCCTGCTTATTAAACTTATATGCAGTGTACGTCATGAGAAACGGTGGACTGGAAGAAACACAAGCTGGAATCAAGATTGCAGGGAGAAATATAAATAACCTCAGATATGCAGATGACACCACCCTTATGGCAGAAAGTGAGGAGGAACTAAAAGCCTCTTGATGAAAGTGAAAGAGGAGAGTGAAAAATTGGCTTAAAGCTTAACATTCAGAAAACAAAGATCATGGCATGTGGTCCCATCACTTCATGGGAAATAGATGGGGAAACAATGGAAACAATGTCAGACATTATTTTTGGGGGCTGTGAAATTACTGCAGATGGTGACTGCAGCCATGAAATTAAAAGACGTTTACTCCTTGGAAGAAAAGTTATGACCTACCTAGAGAGTACATTCAAAAGCTGAGACAGTACTTTGTCAAATAAGGTCCGTCTAGTCAAGGCTATGGTTTTTCCAGGGGTCATGTATGGATGTGAGAGTTGGACTGTGAAGAAGGCTGAGCACCGAATAACTGATACTTTTGAAATGTGGTGTTGGAGAAGACTCTTGAGGCTCCCTTGGACTGCAAGGAGATCCAACCAGTCCATTCTGAAGGAGATCAACCCTGGGATTTCTTTGGAAGTAATGATGCTAAAGTTGAAGCTCCAGTACTTTGGCCACCTCATGTGAAGAGTTGACCCATTGGAAAAGACTCTGATGCTGGGAGGGATTGCGGGCAGGAGGAGAAGGGGACGACCCAGGATGAGATAACTGGATTGCATCATGGACTAGATGAACGTGAGTTTGTGTGAACTCCGGGAGATGGTGATGGACAGGGAGGCCTGACGTGCTAAGATTCATGGGGTCACAAAGAGTCGGACACGACTGAGTGACTGAACTGAACTGAAAAATATAGACCGGCCAAATGATAAAAAAAAAAAAAAATGGAAAACTCAATTATATGCTTCCTACTGGAGAGTCATTTGTGTAATAAAGCAATGTACAAAAAGTGAAGAGGTAAAAAACACTATTCCATGTAAATAGACACAGAAAAAAAGACAGAATTGTAATGTTTACATAACACAATGAGTACTTTAAGACAAATACTGTAAGAAGAGATAGATTATTATAAAACCAACACAAAGATCCCATAATGGTTTAGAAGTCTAGTAAAAATATATATAGCAATTTATGTTGATGTATGGAAAAACCATCAGAATATTGTTAAGCAATTATCTTTCAATTAAAACAAGTAAATTAATAAAAAATATAACAATTGCAATATATATGCACTCAACATAAGATCACCTAAACACATGAAGTATATGTTCAGCTCAGTTCAGTTGTTCAGTCATGTCCGACTCTTTGCGACTCCATGAATCTCAGCACGCCAGGCCTCCCTGTCCATCACCATCTCTCGGAGTTCATTCAAACTCACGTTCATCGACTCTATGATGCCATCCAGCCATCTCATCCTCTGTCGTCCCCTTCTCCTCCTGCCTCCAATCCCTCCCAGCATCAGAGTCTTTTCCAATGAGTCAACTCTTCACATGAGGTGGCCAAAGTACTGGAGTTTCCGCTTTAGCATCATTCCTTCCAAAGAACACCTAGGACTGATCTCCTTCAGAATGGACTGGTTGGATCTCCTTGCAGTCCAAGGGACTCTCAAGAGTCTTCTCCAACACCACAGTTCAAAAGCATTAATTCTTCAGTGCTCAGCTTTCTTCACTGTCCAACTTTCACATTCATACATGACCCCTGGAAAAACCATAGCCTTGACTAGACGGACCTTATTCGGCAAAGTAATGTCTCTGCTTTTCAATATGCTATCTAAATTGGCCATAACTTTTCTTCCAAGGAGTAAACATCTTTTAATTTCATGGCCGCAATCAACATCTGCAGTGATTTTGGAGCCCAAAGAAGTAAAGTCTGACACTGTTTCCACCATTTCCCCATCTATTTCCCATGAAGTGATGGGACCAGATGCCATGATCTTAGTTTTCTAAATGTTGAACTTTAAACCAACTTTTTCACTCTCCTCTTTCACTTTCATCAAGAGGCTTTTTAGTTCCTCTTCACTTTCCTCCATAAAGGTGGCGTCATCTGTTACCAACTAAAATATGTAGTATTTTCAGTAGCACAATAATACCTTATATGTTTGTCACCCCAATTACACCATGGATTTTCTCCAGGGTATATTACAAGCTTGGACACAAAACTACTCTCAGTAAAGTTACAACAGTTAAAATCCCATCAAACACGTTTTCTCATCATAGTGATATGAAACTCGAAATCAAACACAAGAAGCAGAAGAAGAAGAAGAAGAAGAAGAAGAAGAAGAAGAAGAAAAAGAAGAAGAAGAAGAAGAAAAAGAAACCCCTACCCAACACATGCACACTCACACACATGGAGGTTAAACAATATGGTCTACAGAACAAGTTGGTCACTAAAGAAATCAAAGAGGGAAAAAGAAAATATCTGGAGACAATCGAAAACAGAGACTCACGTATTCAAAAACCAACAGGATGCAGCAAAGTAAGGTCTAAGAGAGAATTTTATAGTGATACAAGTCTATATGAAGAAAAGAAATCTTAAATAAAGAACTTGACCTTAAACAATGGAACTAGAAAGACAACACATAAAACCACTAGTTGACAGAAGGAAAGAAATAATAATGATTAGAATGCAAATAAATGAAATGGAGACTAAAATAATAGGAAAGGACAATGAAACTAAGGACTGTTTCTTTGATAAGTAACATTAGTAAACGTTTAACTACTTTTAGCCAAAAAAAAAAAAAAAAAAAAAGAGGAGGCCAATTAAATAAAATCAGAAAGAATAAAACTTACAATTGATACTGAAAACTTTAAGTTATCATAAGAGATCACTATGAACGATTATATGCCAACAAAATGGTAAACCAGAAGAACTGGACAAATTCTTAGATGCGCACAATTTCCCAATATTGAATCAGGAGGAATTATAACAAAATATAAGCAGACCAACAATTCATAACACAATTGAATCAGTAAATTAAAAACTCCCAACAAACAGAAGTCTAGGTAAATTTTACCAAACATCTAAAGAGGAATTAACATCTATAACTCTCCTATTATTCCAAAGAAATTGTAGAGAAAAAAAAGTTTCTGAAGTTACTCTCTCAGTAAGCATCAACCTGATACCAAAATCAAGTAAAACACACAGAAAAGGAAAGGAAAGAAAATAAAATATAATTACAGGTCAATATCTCTCATGAATACAATTTAAAAAAATCCTCAATAACATCTTGGCAAAAATCATACAATATGATCAAATGGGATTTACCCCAGGAATGTAAAGATGATGCAATATCTACAAATTAATCCATATGATAAGAATAAAAATCACACAATTATCTTAGTAGATGTAGAAAAAGTTTCTGACAAAATTCAACATTCATTTATGATAAAAAATCTCAAAAAAAAAGTGGACATGGAGGCAATATACATCAATGTAATAAAGGCTATAGGCTATAGGTGACAAGCCCACAAATCATCATGCTCTATGGCCATAGCCTGAAAGTGTTTTCTCTAAGATCAGAAACAAGAAAATAATTCTCCTGTTTGCAACTTTTATTCAATTTAGTATTGAAAGTCCTAACCATAGAAACCAGGCAAGGAAATAAAAGGCATCCAAATTGAAATTGAAGGAGTAAAACTGTCTCTGTTCACAGAGGATATGATACCATATATGGAA
The DNA here is from genome assembly GCF_016772045.2 of Ovis aries. NCBI lineage: Eukaryota > Metazoa > Chordata > Mammalia > Artiodactyla > Bovidae > Ovis > Ovis aries. The sequence goes on from NC_056062.1 coordinate 8,119,976, forward strand.
AATATTAAAGATGCTACCAAAAAATGTCTAGAATTTACTAAGAAATTCAGTAAATTTGCAGACAAGATGAGTATACAGTACTCTCACATTGTATGTGCTTAATCTGGTTTGTGTGGACTCTGGGTGTTGGTGATGGACAGGGATGTCTGGCTTGCTGCAGTTCATGGGATCACAAAGAGTCAGACACGACTGAGTGAACTGAACTGAACTATCAGGAAGACAAATTATGAAAAAAAAATCAAAACAAGTAAAATACTTAGGAATAAGTATAAGGAGACAATAGTCCTTTACTCAAAGGAGAAAAAAAAAAGAAAAGAAAGACATAAACTGGCTGATTCAAGTTAATGTATGGTAAAAGCTGTCACAATTCTGTAAATTAATTATCCTCCAATTAAAACAAAAGGATTGATTTTAAATAAAAAAAATAAAAGATGTATTGTGCTCATGGATTTAAAGTGGCAGAAAGCATGGATAGACATTTCTTCCGAAGAAAACATGCAGATGATGACATGACACACACAAAAAATGCTCAACATCACTAATGATGAAACAAATGCAAATCAAAACCAAAATGAGATATCAACTCGCAGCTATCAGAAAGACTAATGCAAAAATATGACAAATGACAAACATTGGTGAAAATGAGGATAAAAGGAAACATTTTGCTCAATTGGTAGTAAAGTAAATTGATGCAGCTTCTGTATAAATAGTATGGTGTTTCCTCAGAAAGTTAAAATGGGGTTTCCCCAGGAGCTCAGTGATTAGAGAATCTTCCTATAATGCAGGAGATGCAGGAGACACGAGCTCAAACCCTGTGTCACGATGATCCTTTGGAGGAGGGCACAGTAACTGATATTTTTGCCTGGAGGATCCCATGAACTGAGGAGCTTGGCAGGTTATAGTCCATAGGGTCGCAAAGAGTCAGATATGACTGAAGCAACTGAGCACACATGCACTCATGCACGCACTGTATAAACAGTATGGTATTTCTTCAGAAAGTTAAGAATAGAACTATCATGCTGCTGCTGCTGCTGCTGCTAAGTTGGTTCAGTCGTGTCCAACTCTGTGAGACCCCATAGACGGCAGCCCACCAGCTTCCCCCGTCCCTGGGATTCTCCAGGCAAGAACACTAGAGTGGGTTGCCATTTCCTTCTCCAGTGCAGGAAAGTGAAAAGTGAAAGAAGTCATTCAGTCGTGTCCAACTCTTTGCAACCCCATGGACTGCAGCCTTCCAGGCTCCTCCTTCCACGGGATTTTCCAGGCAAGAGTACTGGCGTGGAGTGCCATTGCCTTCTTGCCATGGGATAATAACAGTCCTTTATTTTCTTCTATCAGCCCCTCTAATTCACAGCAGTTTCCAGTGGGAACTGGAGCTGAGATGACAAGCCCTTCTCACTATCTGCTCCTTAAGCTGGGGTTGTATCAAAATATGAGCTCAGCTCTATTTTCTAGAGAATTCAATCTTTACACAGGGATAAATGATGACCCTTTTTAACAATTCGGCAAATATCCTGGAGAAAACTCATGGTCAGTGCAGAAATACAGGAAGATCACGGGAGAGACATTTTGACAACCATGTCACACGCTCCTTATAGCCAGAGGGGCTTTCCCTATATGTGGGGATGATAAAGGACACCCACCTCATCAAAGAAGAGGACTGGCCAACATTTATAAGATCAGACTTGAGACAAATAACAAACAACTACCTCCATGAAAGCTGCAATTCCGCCCTCTGAACCCACCTGTGTGGATGATGCTGAAGACATGTTCAGAGCCTCCACAAATACTCGCTCGCCACCACTTTTGTAGGCACCCTCTGCAGGGGACATGTTCATGGCCCCTTCTCCATGGCTGAGGTCCACCTTCTGTTGAGTCCTCTCTCTGAACCAACAAGTTACATACTAGCTCTCCATTTTGTCAGAGCCACAGAGAGATTCAGACCCAGGCCCCAGCTTTTAACCACTACGCCAACCTCAGCTTCCTGTGTATCTAAGGGAGAGTTTTGGAAACACTGACATTCGTGAAGTGGTACTGAATGGTCCTTGCCAGTCAGTGAGAAGTTAGCGGGAATTTGGTTCTAAGTCTGATTTTCAACACAACACAAAAGGGACTACTGGGCGCTGTTGCACCTTTGCTCTGGGCACCAAAGGGCAGAGAGAAAACAGATCCAAGCTTCAGAAGAAAGTGTGCCAGGTAGTGCTGGGGAGAGGAAACGAGAGGACAGGCCATTCAGGCAACAACAGTGACAAAGCTCCCACCTTAGAAGAGAGAGCGCCGGCTTCCAGGTCGGGCGGCCCTGGTTCTAGTCCGGAGTCAGGCTTTGTGCTACGTACATGTGCACAACAGTCAGCAAGTAACATATCCTCACTGAGCTTCAGATCCTCATGTGTCCAGTGAACAACTGAGCATTTCTGACATGGGTAACAGGGCCCAAACAGTGCATCTCAAACTGGAAAAATAAACTATTCATAAGAAAAGGCTCAGTGTTTGCATTAAGAGAATGGCTTGAGGCTGCAACAGCACACAGGGACAGAGGCTGAGCTGTGCTCCAGCCCACCACTGACATCACCCGCTAGGTGACAGCTCTTCCCTGCCCTCCTCGTCCGTGACACAGACATGGCCACACTGCATTGAAAAGGAAACAGATGAAAGTGACAGAGGCTCACTTTACAGGAGCAGAACACTACAGAAGTTCCATATGTGTGTGTGTGTGTGTGTATGTGTACATATATATATATATATATATATGTATATATTTTTAAGGCTCTATTATATATTTATTTGGCTGCACTGGATCTTAGTAGCAGCACATAGGATCTTCAGTCTTCTTTTTGGCGTATGCAAGATCTTCAGTTGCAGCATGTGAGATCTAGTTCCCTGACCAGGGATTGATCCTGGGGCCCCCTGCATGGAGAGTGTGGAGTCTCAGCCACTGGACTACCAGGGAAGTGCCTATATATACATACATGTATATGTCTGTGTGTATATATAATATAAAGAACAAGCCAGCTAGCTGGACAACCAGCACATGTCCCACCAGAACAGCAGTGGAATGTAAGATAAGATGCCTCTTATATGTGCTCCAGTTCCTTCTGTGTATCTTCCAAGGAAATATCCAGGAACATGCAGATGCCCCATCCGATGGCACTTATCTGCTTTCCTCCAACTGTGACCCTGGATCCAGCAATTCCACTCCCATATTTACCCCATATGTGAAATGAATCGCCAGTCCAGGTTTGATGCACGATACAGGATGCTCAGGGCTGGTGCATTGGGATGACCCAGAGGGATGGTATGGGGAGGGAGGTGGGAGGGGGGTTTCAGGATGGGGAACACGTGTACACCTGTGGTGGATTCATGTTGATGTATGGCAAAACCAGTACAATATTGTAAAGTAATTAGCCTCCCATGAAAATAAATAAATTTATATTTAACTAAAACCAAAATATATATGCACCTCAAGATTCACAGCAGCATTGCTTACAATAGCCAAGATGTGAAAGCATCCTTAGTGACCATGATTGAATGAATGAATAAAGAAGATATGATATGCATATACACATAAGGGATATTATTCAGTGATGAAAAAATGAAATATTACTATTTGTGACAACATGGATGAGCCTAGAGGTTATTATGCTAGTGAAATAAGTCATATGACAATAGCAAAATATTGTATAACTTCACTGATAAATGAATTTTTAAAACAAATTGAAGCAAATGAATAAACACAGCAATGTAAAAAACGGATCATACATACAAAGAACAAACAAGCAATTGACAGAGAGAAGGTTGAAGTGGAAAAGAGAAAGTGAGAGAGATTAAGAAGCACAAACTTCCAGTTACCAAGCAAATGAGTCAGAGATCTGAAAGGTAGAGTGTGAGAAATATAGTTCATAACTATATAATATCTTCATATAGTGATAGATGGTAAAATAAACATACAAAAATTCCTATAAAACCAGATCAGATTTTTGGTTATCAGAGAAGGAGTTTAGGGGAAAGGGACACTGGAGGAAGGTAATAAAAAGGTACACATTTCTAATTATAACATAAGAAAGTACTAGGGATGTAATGTACAGCATGATAAATATAATTAGTATTGCTGTACATTCTTTATGGAGGTTTTTTAGTAAATCCTGAGTTTTCATCACCAATAACTTTTTTCCATTTCTTTAGTGTTGTGTATATATGCCATTATGAAATTTCACTAAACAAATTGTGATAATAATTTCTTAATGTATATAAGCCAGTCATTATGCTTTTTAAACTTACACAGGGCCATGCCAATTATATCTCAATGAAACTGGAAGAGAAGCTAAAAATTAAAATAATAAAAGCAAGTTAGAAAAAGTAACAAATAGAGTTAAATTAGGGAATTAAAAAAAAAAACCTCTTATTGGTAATGAATTTCTACTTGATAAAGAAAAAATAGAAAATAAATGCATTAGTGCAGAATGAGTGAATTCTTAACTCACCAGAATTAAGACCCTTATCTGAAGCACTTGCCAGATTTTCATAGGCAGTACTCCACGTTATGGCATCATTAGGCAAGCTGAATACAAAATTGATATGCTATATGAAAAATTTGGAAGCAGAATCTCCTGTCATTTTATATGCATTGTTACATATATTTTCTAGGCTGGAAGAGCCTACCAAATCATCAGGAACTATGAGCTTATGTAGAGAGATGTGTGGAAACAGAAACGGGAGGACTAGTCAGTGAATCATTTTTTTTGTAGCAAAAACCTTTTTTTTTTTTTTCATTTTCTTAATAAGAAACTCTAATGAAAATAAAAATAGTTTTGGTGTGAAGCTGGACTTTCAAAATATGACAGTTTTATTGTCAGATTTAGAAAGAATTTGGAAAGAATAAAGACCCTTCATTTATAAATGTTATTTTTATACTTCTGACCCATGCAGTATTTGAGCTTGATAGCTAAGTTTTAGATACAAGCTAAGTTCAGTCTTAGCATAGAGTACATTTTCTTAAAAGTAAACATTAGATAGTCTCAAAAACATAGAAATATTGCTTTAATACATACTATTTAAGATAAAAGAAACTTACCTTTTGTCTTATTTATTTTTATTTTTTCTTTTTTTAATTTTTATTTTTACTTTATTTTACTTTACAATACTGTATTGGTTTTGCCATACATTGACATGAATCCACCACGGGTGTATATGCGTTCCCAAACATGAACCCCCCCTCCCACTTCCCACCCCATATCATCTCTCTGGATCATCCCCATGCACCAGCCCCAAACATCCTGTATCCTGCATCAAACATAGACTGGCGATTCGTTTCTTACATGATAGTATACATGTTTCAATGTCATTCTCCCAAATCATCCCACCCTCTCCTTCTCCCTCAGAGTCCAAAAGTCCACTCTACACATCTGTGTCTCTTTTGCTGTCTCGCATACAGGGTCATCATTACCATCTTTCTAAATTCCATATATATGTGTTAGCAACACTGCACAGAATAGAGTGAACTTGTCACTTGCTTATATACCATTTTGGTATAAGCTAATTAAGGAATTAGTTCAAGCAACCAAATTCTTTATTCTATACTAAAATGTTTTAAAATATGAATATGATATCAGAATGCAACTGTTCACACAAGATAATAACAAGGAAAGGATGTTTTTCTAATCAGTTCTTAACTTTTAAGTAAAGTTTTTCTTTGATAAACATGAAATCAACCTATAAATTAGAATTAAAAGAATATGATATATTTCTTGAGGCACTTTATAAATTCTCTCAAGCATTGCTATAGATCTAATTTTTGTGACTTCATTTTCAATTTTGTTTTCTTATAATGTCATTGATGATAAAATTTCATTATAGCATTTTAGAGTAACTTATTATCTTAAGAAGGGACATTAATCACTCTCAATGCATTAGTACTATTTCCAGTTATTTCCATATTTATTCATTAGAATGTTCATTCAAATAATTATCCTGTTATATACTTAGTTCTGTCAGTCCTCATCTTTTAAGTTAAACATTAAAATACATTATTGAATTCTTTATTTTTATCAAATAAATTTACATTTGATTGTTCTGATAAACTTCAAGAAACTTTATTGTAGGCAATAGTCTCTTCTTAACCTTCACTAGTTCCAACAATATTCTTCTTGCATTTCAGCCTGACATTAAAAATTTAATCTATAGGTGGGGTTTCTTACTTTCAGATGAGGCTATACATTCTTTATACATAAATGCACTTCAAATGACCAGTTAAATTAAAAACTCATTCTGGGAAATTGGGTGGAACTCTTTTATTGCACGGGAGGTTAATATCATGTCCTTAGTGAGAAAATGTCAGAGTGGAGAACATTCTTTTGCAATCTTTATTTTGGTCAGCAGGCAGGCCCAGGTTTTACTAATGAACATCTGCAGGTGGTGGTGCAGGAAACCTTGACATAGGACAGAAAAGAGTCAACCTTAATCTTAATCCCCATTACCAAGAAAATAATATCTATTACAAAAAATAACTGCAAATGATGAATACATCAACTCATGTACATCTTCAAAAATATTTACTTAAGGACACCAGCTGGCCTGATGATTCACTATTTTATAGTTCATATGAATAAAATAAAGGATAGATTAGAAAATGATTTAAATATAATGTTCACATAAAATTTCAAGCTGTACAGGACTTTAAAGATCATTCTACTTCAATCAATGTTTAAGCAATTGAATAAAAAATATTGTTGCTGTTCATGACCCAGTCATGTTCAACTCTCTGCGACCCCCATAAACTGCAGCATGACAGTCTTCCCTGTCCTTCACTATCACCCTGAATTTGCTCAAATTCATATCCACTAAGTCTGTGATGCCATTCAAACAGCATATCTTCTGTTGCCCCTTTCCTTTTTGTCCTCAATCTTTCCAGTGTCAGGATATTTTTCAAGTGAATCTGTTTTTCTGTTGAGTTCGCCAAATTACTAGAGCTTCAGCTTCAGCATCAGTACTCCTAAAGAATATTCAGGATTGATTTCCTTTAAGATTTACTGGTTTGGTCTCCTTGTTATTCAAGGGACTCTCGAAAGTTTTCTCCATCAACACGGTTTGAAAGCATGAATCTTCAGTGTTCGGCTTTCTAATGGTCTAAACCACATATCCACACATGAATGCTGGAAAAACCATAGCTTTAACTATGCACACTTTTTTCAGCAAAGTGATGTCTCTGCTTTTTAATATGCTGTCTAGATTTGTCATAGCTTTTCTTCTAATTAAAATCTTTTAATTTTAAGGCTACAGTTACTGCCCACAGTGATTTTGGAACCCAAGAAAATAAAACCCATCATTCTTTCCAATTTTTGCTCATCTATTTTCTGTGATGTGATTGGACTGGATGCCATGAACTTAGCTTTTTGAATCCTTAGTTTTCAGCCAGCTTTCCCACTCTCTTTCATCTTCAACAAGAGGCTCTTTAATTTCTCTTCATTTTCTGTCATTAAAGTGATATCATCTTCATATGTGAGATTGTTGATATTTCTGCTGGCAATATTGATTCTAGCCTGTGCTTCATCCAGCCCATCATTCCACATTATGTACTCGAATATAAGTTAAATCAGCAGGGTGACAATATACAGCCTTGATATACTCCTTTCCCAATTTTGAACCAGTTTATTATTCCATGTCTGGTTCCAACCATTGTTTCTTGTCCAAGGTACAAGTTTCTCAGGAAGCAAGTAAGACAGTTAGGTATTCATACTCCTTTAAGAATTTTACACCATTGTTGAAATCCACAGAATAATTATACAAAAAAAGATCTTCATGACCCAGATAATCACAATGGTGTGACCACTCACCTAGAGCCAGACATCTGGGAATGTGAAGTCAAGTGGGCCATAGGAAGCATCACTTTGAACAAAGCTAGTGAAGGTGAGGTCCAGCTGAGTTATTTAAAATCCTAAAAGATGCTGCTGCTAAAATGCTGAACTCTATATGCCAGCAAGATTGGAAAACTCAGCAGTGGCCACAGGACTGGAAAAGGTCAGTTTTCATTCCAATATCAAACAAAGGCAATGAAAAAGATGTTTAAACTACTGCACAATTGCACTCATCTTACATGCTTGCAAAGTAATGCTTAAAATTCTCCAAGCCAGGTTCCAACAGTATGTGAACTGTGAACTTCCAGATGTTCAAGATGGTTTCAAAAAAAGGCAAAGAAACCAGAGATCAAATTGCTAGCATGTGTTGGATCTTAGAAAAAGTAAGAGGATTCCAGAAAAGCATCTACTTCTGCTTTATTGACTATACCAAAACTTTTAACTGTGTGTATCACAACAAACTGGAAAATTCTTACAAAGATGGGAATATCAGACCACCTGACCTGCCTCCTGAAAAATCTGTACACAGGTCAAGAAACAGCCATTACAATTGAACATGGAAAATGGACTGGTTCCAAATTGAGAAAGGATAACATCAAGCCTATATATTGTCACCCTGCTTATTTAACTTATATGTAAAGTACATCATGAGAAATGGTGGGCTGGATGAAGCACAAGCTGGAATCAAGATTGCCAGGAGAAATAACTGAAAATATCAATAACTGCAGATACGCAAATGACACCACCCTTATGGCAGAAAGCAGAGAAGAACTAAAGAGTCTCTTAATGAAAGTGAAAGAAGAGAGTGAAAAGTTGGCTTGAAATTCAACATTCAGAAAACTAAGATCATGGCATCCCGTCCCATCAATTAATGTTAAACAGATTTGGAAACAGTAGAAACAGTGAGATACTTTATTTCCTTGGGCTCCAAAATCACTGCAAATGGTGATTGCAGACATGAAATTTAAAGATGCTTGCTCCTTTGAAGAAAAGCTAAGACCAATCTAGACAGCACATGTTCTGTCTAGACAGCACAATATTCTTTCTAGTTAAATCTATGATTTTTCCAGTAGTTATGTATGGATATGAGAATTAGACTATAAAGTAAGGTGAGCACCAAAGAATTAATGTTTTTGAACTGCAAAGTTAGAGATTCTAGAGAGTCCTTTGGATTGTAAGGAGATCAAACCAGTCAATCCTAAAGCAAATCATTCCTGAATAGTCATTGAAAAGACTGCTGCTGAAGCTGAAACTCCAATACTTTGACCACTTGATGAGAAGAACTGACTCATTGGAAAAGATCCTGATGCTGAGAGAGATTAAAGGCTGGAGGAGAAGGGGACTGACTACTCAGGATGATATGGCTAAAGGGCATCACTGACTCGATGGACATGAGTTTGAGCAAGCTCTGAGATTTGATGATGGACAGGAGAGTTTGGTGTGCTTCAATCCATGGGGTCACAAATTGTCATACATGACTGAGCTACTGAACTTAACTGAAAACAGTCAAAATCTTTAAGGTAGTCTATGAAGCAGAAGTAGGGTTTTTTTTGTTTTGTTTTTTTGTTTTTTTGTTTGTTTGTTTGTTTTTAACTCCCTTGCTTTTTTTTTTTTTTTAATGATTCAATTGATGTTGGTAATTTGATCCCTGCCTTTTCTAAATGCAGTTTGTACATCTGGACGTTCTTAACTCACATACTACTGAAGCCTAGCTTGAGTGATTGTTGAGCTTTATCTTGGTAGCATGTGAAATGTGTGCAATAGTATGGTAATCTGTATAGTCCTTGGCATTACCGTTCTTTGGGGTTGGAATGAAAATTGATCTTTTACAGTCTTGTGGCCACTGCTGAGTTTTCCAGATTTGCTGGCATATTGAGTGCAACACTGTAACAACATCATCTTTTAGGATGAAATAGTTCAACTGGAATTCCATCAGCTTTGTTTGTAGTAATGCTTTCCAAGGCCAAATTGACTTCAAACTCCAGGATACCTGGCTCTAGGTGAGTGACCACACCATCATGGTTACCTGGGTCATTAAGAAATGTTTTTACAGTTCTTCTTTGCAATATTGCCACTTCTTTTAATGCTTTTTGCTTCTATTAGGCCTTTGCCATTTCTGTCCTTTATTGTGCCCATCTTTACATGAAATATACCCTTGGAGTCTCTAATTTTCTTGAAGAGATCTCTAATTTTTCCCATTCTATTGTTTCTATTTCTTTGCATTGTTTATTTAGAAAGCTTCCTTATATCTCCTTGCTATTTCTGTAGCTCGGCATTTAGTTGGGTATATCTTTCCCTTTTACTTCTCTTTTTTTCTGAGCTATTTGTAAGGCCTCACACAACCACATTGCCCTCTTGTATTTCTTTTTTGGGGGATGATTTTGGTCATGACCTCCTGTAGAATATTATGAACCATTGTCCATAGTCTTCAGGCATTCTGTCTACTAGGTCTAATCCTTTGAATCTATTTGTTACCCCCACTGTATAATCATAAAGGGTTTGATTTAGGTCATACCTGAAAGATCTAGTAATTTTCCCTACTGTTTTCAATGTTTGCCTGAATTTGGAAATAAGGAGCTGCTGGTCTGAGTCACAGTCACTCCAGTTCTTATTTTTGCTGACTCTATAGAGCTTTTACATCTTTTTCTGCAAAGAATATAATCAATTGGATTTCAACATTGACCATTTGGTGATGTCCATGTGTAGGGTCATCTCTTGTGTTGTTAGAAGAGGTTGTTTGGTATGACCAGTTCATTCTTTTGGAAAAATTATATTAGATTTTGGTCTGCTTCATTTTGTACCCCAAGGCCAAACTTGCTTGTTTCTCCAGGTATCTCTTGACGTCCTATTTTTGCGTTCCAATCTCATTTGATGCTATGGACATCATTTTTGGTGTTAGATCTAGAAGGTGTTATAGGTCTGCATGGAATCATTCACCTTCTTCAGCATTAATGGTTGGGACATAAACTTGGATGAATGTGATGTTTAACAGTTTGCCTTGAAAACAAACCAAGATCATTCTGTCGTTTTTGAGATTGCACCCAAGTACTGCATTTTGGACTGTTGTTGACTATGAGGGTTACTCCATTTCTTCTAAAAAAATTTTGCCCACAGTAGTATATATAATGCTCATCTGAATTAAATTGGCCCATTCCAGTCCATTTTAGTTCACTGATTCCTGAAAAGTTGATGTTCACCCTTGTCATTTCCTCTTTGACTATATCCAATTTACCTTGATTCATGGACCTAATAATCTAGGTTTCTATGGAATATCATTCTTTACAGCTTTGGATCTTACTTTCATCACCAGACACATCCACAGCTGAACATTCTTTCTGCTTTGGCTTAGCCTCTTCATTCTTTCAGGACCTTTTTTTTTTTTTTTTTTCTCTCTTCCCTAGTAGCATATTGAGGAGAAGGCAATGGCAGCCCACTCCAGTACTCTTGCTTGGAAAATCCTATGGACAGAAGAACCTGGTAGGCTGCAGTCCATGGGGTCGCTGAGGGTTGGACACGACTGAGCAACTTCACTTTCACTTTCATGCATTGGAGAAGGAAATGGCAACCCACTCCAGTGTTCTTGCCTGGAGAATCCCAGGGATGGCAGAGCCTGGTGGGCTGCCATCTATGGGGTCGCACAGAGTCAGACAGGACTGAAGCAACTTAGCAGTAGCAGCAGTAGCAGCAGTAGCATATTGGACACCTACAGACCTGGGAGACTGATTTTTTCAATGTCATATATATTTTCCCTTTTCATACTGCTCATGGGGTTCCCAAGGCAAGAATACTGAAGTGGCTTGCCACTCCCTTCTCCAGTGGGCAACATTTTGTCAGGCTCTCCCTGACTAGCAGGCTCATTCCTTTCAGCTGCTCCATGTAGCCAGAAAACATCTCTGTGCTCTGGTTGTCACAGTGCTGATCCTCTTGAGTGTGTGAACACTCACTAGCTGCTGGGTGCTGGTCAACGTGCTGCCCAGGGGCCTGGGCTAAGTCCCTGCTGGAGTTATTTGCTGGAGCCAATCGATATTGGAGGATGCCCAGGAGTGGAGAGCTCCCCAGCCTCACCATATAACCAATACTCCTACATAAATGGTACTTCCTACTTGTTTCAGAGTCAGAAAAAACGGTAAAACTAGTTTTGTTGTTTAGTTATAACAAATTCTACTCAATATTCTCATCTACTCTCTTAATCTCTATTTATTTCCACTATTTTCTACTAAGGTTATTTTAACATTATCTAGTTGTTGTTGTCTACTTAACTACTCACTTTGACTCCATTCATCTCCAGTTTATATACTTTGTGTCCCCTTTTAGCATTTGTTAGAAAAACAGAACTTTTTAAAAAGTGTTTAGAGATTTTAGTTTAAAATTTTTCCTTGATCAATTATATTTTTATTCTGATATTTAAGAAATTATAACATATGTTTAAAAATTTTTTTCAAAATCACTCATTATTTCATTGAGGCTTCACTGAGAACTGTTACCATTTGAATAAAGTGCTGTAATCTCACCAGGGAAGCCTATGGTTGCCTAGTATAGTATTAGATTTTATCACACAGGTATTGAATGATCAGTGCCCCTTTTTAGATACCACATATTTCAAACATTCATATGCATTTTAACAATAATGGATGCTTGACTAAATTTTAAATTAAAAACAATTAAATAAAAGAAGACATGCAATTTTCAATGAAATGATAGTTAGTAAAGAAGTGTGGCAGCTGCGACAGACTGTGCAGAAACACGGCCAAGAGGAACTACACCACATTCGAGGTAGAGGCAGTGGCCAAGAGGAGCTACCCCTCGTCCAAGGTTAGGAGAGGTGATCTCATCCAAGAAAAGGAGCAGCTGTGAAGAGAGACCCCACTTCCAAGGTAACAGAAACCCAAGTAACATGGTAGGTGTTGCTAGAGAGCATCAGAGGGCAGATACACTGAAATCATAATCACAGAAAACTAGCCAATCTGATCATATGGATGACAGCCATATTTAACTCAATGAAACTAAGCCATGGCATGAAGGGCCACCCAAGACAGACCGGTCATGGTGGAGAGGTCTGACAGAATGTGGTCCACTTGAGAAGAGAATGACAAACCACTTAAGTATTCTTGTCTTGAGAAACCCATGAACAGTATGAAAAAGCAAAATGATAGGATACTGAAAGAGGAACTTCCCAGGTGGGTAGGTGCCCAATATGCTACTGAATATCAGTGGAAAAATAACTCCAGAAAGAATGAAAGGATGGAGCCTAAGCAAAAACAATACCCAGTTGTGGATGGGACTGGTGATAGAAGCAAGGTCTGATGATGTAAAATAAATATTGCACAGGAAATGGGAATGTTATTTCCATGAATCAAGGCAAATTGGAAGAGGTCAAGCATGAGATGGCAAGAGTGAACGTCGACATTCTAGGAATCAGCGAACTAAAATGGAGGCGACTGGGTGAATTTATTGAGATTACCATTACATCTACTGCTGTGGGTGGGAAAACCTTAGAAGAATTGGAGTAGCCATCATGGTCAAAAAAAGAGTCCAATATGCAGTACTTGGATACCATCTCAAAAACTATAGAATTATCTCTCTTCATTTCCAAGGCAAATCATTCAATATCACAGGAATCCAAGCCTAGGCCCCAACCAGTAATGCTGAAGAAACTGAAGTTGAACGATTCTATGAAGACCTACAAGACTTTTTAGAATTAACACCCCAAAAAGATGTCTTTTTCATTATAGGGGACAGGAGTGCAAAAGGAGGAAGTCACAAAACACCTGAAGTAACAGAAAATTTGGCCTTGGAGTATGGAAAGAAGTAGGGCAAAGGCTAACAGAGTTTTGAGAAGAGAACACAATAGTCATAACAAACACCCTCTTCCAGCAACACAAGAGGAGACTCTACACATGGTCATCACCAGATGGTCAACACTGGAATCAGATTAATTATATTCTTTGCAGCCAAAGATGGAGAAGATTTATACAGTTACAAAAATAATACCAGGAGCTGACTGTGGCTCTGATCATGAACTCCTTATTACCAAATTCAGGCTTAAATTGAAGAAAGTAGGGAAGACCACTAGACCATTCAAGTATGACCTAAATGAAATCCCTTATGATTATACAGTGGAAGTGAGAAATAGATTTAAGGGACTAGATCTGATAGACAGAGTGTCTGATGAACTATGGACAGAGGTTCGTGACATTGTACAGGAGACAGGGATCAAGACTATCCCCATGGAAAAGAAATGCAAAAAAGCAAAATGACTGTCTGGGGAGGCCTTACAAATAGCTGTGAAAAGAAGAGAAGCGAAAAGCAAAGGAGAAAAGGAAGGATATAAGCATCTGAGTGCAGAGTTCCAAAGAAGAGCAATGAGAGGTAAAAAAAAAAACCTTCCTCAGCAATTAATGCAAAGAAATAGAGGAAAACAATAGAATGGGAAAGACTAGATATCTCTTCAAGAAAATTAGACATACCAAGGGAATATTTCATCCAAAGATGGGTTCAATCAAGGACCAAAATGGTATCGACCAAACAGAAGCAGAAGATATTAAGAAGAGGTGGCAAGAATACACAGAAGAACTGCACAAAAAAGTTCTTCATGACCCTCATAATCACGATGGTGTGATCACTCATCTAGAGCCAGACATCTTGGAATGTGAAGTCAAGTGGGCCTTAGAAAGCATCACTACGAACAAAGCTAGTGGAGGTGATGGAATTCCAGTTGAGCTATTTCAAATCCTGAAAGATGATGCTGTGAAAGTGCTGGACTCAATATGTCAGCACATTTGTAAAACTCAGCAGTGGCCACAGGATTGGAAAACATCAGTTTTCATTCAATCCTAAACAAAGGCAATGCCAAAGAATGCTCAAAGTACCAGACATTTGCACTCATCTCACACACTACTTAAGTAATGCTCAAAATTCCCCAAGCCAGGCTTCAGCAATGCGTGAACTGTGAGCTTCCTGATGTTCAAGTTGGTTTTAGAAAAGGCAGAGGAACCAGAGATCAAATTTTCAACATCTGTTGGATCATCAAAAAAACAAGAGAATTCCAGAAAAACATCTATTTCTGCTTTATTGACCATGCCAAAGCCTTTGATTTTGTGGACCACAATAAACTGTGGAAAATTCTGAAAGAGATGGGAATACTATACCACTTGACCTGCCTCTTGAGAAACCCATATGCAGGTCAGAAAGCAACAGTTAGAACTGGACATGGAACATCAGACTGGATCCAAACAGGAAAAGGAGTACATCAAGGCTGTATATTGTCACCCTGCTTATTTAATGTATATGCAGAGTGCATCTTGAAAAACCCTGGGTTTGGAAGAAGCACAAGCTGGAATCAAGATTACCAGGAGAAATACCAATAACCTCAAATATGCAGACCACAGAATCCTTATGGCAGAAAGTAAAGAGGAACTAAAACCCTCTTCATGAAAGTGAAAGAGGAGAGTGAAAAAGTTGGCTTAAAGCTCAACATTCAGAAAACTAAGATCATGGCATCTGGTCGCATTACTTCATGGGAAATGGGAAAACAGTGGAAACAGTGTCCAACTTTATTTTGTGGGCTCTAAAATCACTGCAGATGTTGATTGCGGGCATGCAATTAAAAGACGGTTACTCCTTGGAAGGAAGTTATGACCAACCTAGATAGCATATTAAAAAGCAGACACATTACTTTTCCAACAAACGTCCATTTAGTCAAGGCTATGGTTTTTCCAGTGTCATGTATGGATGTGAGAGTTGGACTGTGAAGAGAGCTGAGCAATAAATTGATGCTTTTGAACTGTGGTGTTGGAGAAGACTCTTGAGAGTCCCTTGGACTGCAAGAAGATCCAACCAGCCCATCCTATAGGAGATCAGTCCTGGGTGGTCAATTGAAGGACTGATGCTGAAGCTGAAACTCCAATACTTTGGTCATCTCATGTAAAAAGCTGACTCATTGGAAAAGATTCTGATTCTGGGAGGGATTGGAGGCAGGAGGAGAAGGGGACGACAGAGGATGAGATGACTGGATGGCATCACTGACTCGATGGACATGAGTTTGGGTATACTCCGGTTGTTGCTAATGGACAGAGGCCTGGTGTGCTGCAGTTCATGGGGTCTCAAAGAGTCCTGATACGACTGAGCAACTGAACTGAACTGAAGGAAACATGGCACTCCTACTAATTCTATCCAGCAATATTAAGTACTACTCTAAACATAAAAATAATGACCATAGCAGTTGGTGAAAATGGACGGTCTGTGTAAGCTGAATCAAATCATTGACCTAGAAACTAAGTGGAATTAATTTGACCACATTGAATATTTGAACAAATGTAAATGTTTCTTTATTAAGGAACTAACTGCACCATCTAGAGTTAATCCAATCCAGCGTATTGTGCATTTCCAACTGATCAATTAACATTAATATAACAGGACTTTTACCTCTACTCTTTGGTAAAAGTACTAGTTCTTTTGAGTCTTTAATCAGTTGTCAAATTAATTCTGAGGAGCTTCTATAAATGATACAAGAAGGCTCATTTGTTTTCCTTATTGGTCCATTTGGTCCTTGGCAAAAAGTCTTCCTCTATTAATCATTAGAAAAATGTTAACTTTCCTTGGCAGAGATGGCTTTGGAATATATATACTATAAATATATAAGGTAATTTTATGGAAAAGTATGTAGATGAAGAAGGATTAGAATAATAAAACTGTAATAGAATGAATAATCTGGAGAATGCAAAACAAGAGCATTGGGGACCAGGCATCAAGGGCCAGCTGTGAAGTAGTGCTTCAGTGAGATGAGCTTATAAAGGGTAACCTTAGTTCCAGCCAGTGCGTCTGATCTAAATACAAGAGAAGTGGCCCCAGTACAGAAACCTCACAGGCTTATTGTGTCTAATTTTCATTTCTAGACGTTTAATTATACAGAGCCTTCCCTGCTAAAATTTGAGACTAATATTTTTAATATAAGTTGAATAAGTCAATAAAAAGGTACATATATGGAGATTTTGCAAGGACTATATTATCACAGAATATGCATTTAAATTTAAAGAAATTTCAAAAGGATTTAAAATTCCAAAAATTTTAAATTTAATGAAATTCCAGAAATTCCAAAATAATTACTATCTTAATTGATTTCCTCAAGCAATAATATACATTAATATATTTCATTTTATATCAAATGTTGAACATATAGCCATGTCCAACTCTTTGCACCCCCGTGGACTGTAGCCCACCAGGCTTCTCTGTCCATGGAATTTTCCATGCAAGAATAGTGGAGTGGGTTGCCATTTCCTACTCTAGGGGATATTTTGACTCAGGGATCTAGCCTGTGTTTCTTTGTCTCCTGCATTGGCAGGTGAATTCTTTACCACTAGTGCCATCTATTCTAACACCTGTACTTTTCACAGTTCTCAGTAAAAATGGTAGAAATACTGCTCTCAACTAGGCTAATCCTTCACCATTTAGAGGCACGGGGAACATGAGGGGTGTTCCTAGGTGCTGCAATTACCGAATGGTGCTACTGTAGCTTGTGGCCCATCCCAAGTCTCAGTGTTCCTTTGCCACTGGGAAATACTAGATGGCGCATTATGATATCAGGCCAGAGTTCTTTTTTTTTTAATGTAACTCTGTTTATGAGGAGGGAAATAAGTGGAGTGGCAGTTTGACTGAAATCGCTCTGCTTTAATTTGCCAAAAGTCAGTTTTTGGAATTCTTGTTTTGGCATATCTGCATTCTATCTTTAGATAAACGAGGAAATTTATGTTGGGTACAAGTAGGAAATACAGTCATCTTTAGATGATTTTATACATCTTTTCTAAAGAACTGATTTCTAAAACTGAAGTTCTCTTAAAAAGGATAGTTGGAAATATCACCTTTTAGGTCTGTTCAGATTTTTTGAAACTGTATTTCTATTCAGACTGTGATTTAATATTTGCTTTCCCCGACAATATTAGTGATAAACAATTGACTGGAAAAATTTCAATCATCAACTCCAAGTTTTTGAGTATCTGGTCATTACATCTCGCCTATTCCCATTATTTATAAACAAAACTATAAAAACTGTACTACATGTCTGTGCCTCTTTTTCTGTCTCGCATACAGGGTTATTGTTACCATATTTCTATATTCCATATATGTGCGTTAGTATACTGTATTGCTATTTTTCTTTCTGGCTTACTTCACTCTGTATAATTGGCTCCAGTTTCATCCACCTCATTTGAACTGACTCAAATGTATTCTTTTAATGTCTGAGTAATACTCCATTGTGTATATGTACCACAGCTTTCTTATCCATTTATCTGCTGATGGACATCTAGGTTGCTTCCATGTCCTGGCTATTATAAACAGTGCTGCCGTGAACACTGGGGTACACGTTTCTCTTTCAATTCTGGTTTCCTTAGTGTTTATGCCCAGCAGTGGGATTGCTGGGTCATAAGGCAGTTCTGTTTCCAGTTTTTAAGGAATCTCCACACCGTTCTCCATAATGGCTGTACTAGTTTGCATTCCCACCAACAGTGGAAGAGGGTTCCCTTTTCTCCACACCCTCTCCAGCATTTATTGCTTGTAGACTTGGATCGCAAGCATTCTGACTGGTGTGAAATGGTACCTCATTGTGGTTTTGATTTGCATTTCTCTGATAATGAGTGATGTTGAGCATCTTTTTATGTGTTTGTTAGCCATCTATATATCTTATTTGGAGAAATGTCTATTTAGTTCTTTGGCCCATTTTTTGATTGGGTCATTTATTTTTCTGGAATTGACCTGCAGGAGTTGCTTGTATATTTTTGAGATTAGATAGGGAGAGGGTAGGATGATTTGGGAGAATGGCATTGAAACATCTATAACATCATATAAGAAAAGAATATCCAGTCTAGGTTTGATGCAGGATACAGGATGCTTGGGGCTGGTGCACTGGGATGAGCCAGAGGGATGGTATGGGGAGGGAGGTGGGAAGGGGGTTCAGTATTGTGAACACGTTTAAACCTGCGGTGGATTTATGTTGATGTATGGCAAAACCAATACAATACTGTAAAGTAATTAGACTCCAATTAAAATAAATAAATTTAAATAAAAAATAAACAAAACTATAAATGCTACAATGAAACAAAAGCAAAAAACAAAATTTGCCTATCATTTATAAATATACTCTATGTAGACTAAGAACAATAGCAATGAAATGATATACTAACATGCCAAATACTCTAAGAGCTCAAATATAGTACCATATTTAATACTGACAATGATATTAAGAATGTAAATGTTATCATGTTACTTATTTTGCAGGTAGGAATGTGATATACACAAAAATTAAGTAACGTCATATAACTACCATAAGATAGAATATAGTCCTAGACAAACTAACTTTGCAATAAACTGCAATGTTCTCTCTCTACAACTTTTTCTGTATCACACACACACACACACACACACACACACACACACACAGAGCTATGCATTTTTTTCTTAAACAAAGCAATTTAAAATAAAACTTACTGATAGAATTTTCAGAGATTTTTAAATGTAAAAATGAGTAAAAGAGAAAATAAATAACATTTCTAATGGACAAAAAATAAGGGAAATATTTAAGCTATTAACTCAATCAGTAATTACAATTTCCTCGTTTGATTTCCACTCTTTAGGGAGTGAGAAGAAAAAGAGAGAGAGATTGGGGAAAGAAAAATCAGAGAAATAATGATTAATTCAGATTTCCTACAGTCTAGAAATGTTACTATTAGTAACATTAGTTACTATTAGTATAATTATTATAATACCATTTAAGATGTTAAAAGTGGATTGACACAATAGTTTAAAATGTGAAACGTATTAAGTAATTTTTAAAGTATCCTCAATACAATTTCCAAAAATATGTATTTCATAGGCTCATTTTATTTAAAACTTTAGAGTTTATAACTCATCTTCATCCACTGAAAGAATAACTCATTGAGAGTAAAAAGCTTTTTACAACATAATTTCTGATAGTGGTACATTCTGCATCCAAAATTTTTCAGAATATAGTTTTGTACAAAAGTAGACCTTTTCAGGGTTTGTATTTTTTCCTATGATTCACTTCAATGATTTATTGCTCATTATTATCATCCACAGTTAATCATCCCCTTCTTTGATTGCATTCTATCATGAATTCTATTATGTCAAACTCCACTCTTTTCCTTTCCCACATTGGGGTATGCCTCCTCAGCATCCTCAGACTGACCTTCTTCACCTAAAGAGCATTCTAGGGCTCTGTCTCTTTCTTCCTCTTTTTTATCTGTCCCCAACTTTCAATCTGTTTTTTCTTTGGTCAGCCTACTTTTAGCTTATTGATGACAATTCCGTCTACATACTGTACACCCTCCCTCCTTAAATGAGCTAGAGTTCTAGGTTCATACAGACATAGTAATTAATATAACAACTTTAATATTCACTTACATTTATAAAACATTTCAAACTAAATGTCTCTCAGCTCCTTACTATAATCTTCTCCAGCCTTCTCAGTATCAGGAGATCGTTAAACCCCAAACTAGCAGTCACTCTTAACAATTATTATTTTCCTGATATCACTTGATCAAAGCTAATTGTAATGTATTGATCTTATCTCCAAGGTATAATACTTCACCCCATTTCTTCTGCCACCACCCTAGTCCAAGATACTCTTTCTTCTTCCCTAGACTTCAACAATTACCACCTAACTAGTGTCCCTGCTTCAACTCTTACCCACGGAGGAACAGCTAAGTGCATTTCAAAGGGTCTCAGTGAGTTTTCACCTCCCTTCCCAGAGTCTTGACGTCACACTGAGAATAAGTAACTAAACCTTTCAAACATACTCTCTCTACTTCCCTCGACTCATTTGCTTTCATACTCCAGGCTTCTTTCCTTTTCTTTTTCATATTTTTCCAGATTTCTCTTCTCCTTAGATCTTTGAGCTTGCTTCTATCTCTGCTAAATTTAATCTGTACAAGGGAGATTATATGTCTAGTTGTTTTTATCAATTTTGATCTAATTAAACTTGTCCTTTTCCAGATTCCTTCATTTCTCTTTTATTAAAAAATAATTCTTTCCATGTGTCTCTTTCATTCAGCAGATGAATGGATAAGAAAGCTGTGGTACATATACACAATGGAGTATTACTCAGCCATTAAAAAGAATACATTTGAATCAGTTCTAATGAGGTGGATGAAACTGGAGCCAATTATACAGAGTGAAGTAAGCCAGAAAGAAAAACACCAATACGGTATACTAACACATATATATGGAACTTAGAAAGATGGTAATGATAACCCTGTATGCGAGACAGCAAAAGAGACACAGATGTATAGAACGGACTTTTGGACTCTGAGGGAGAGGGAGAGGGTGGGATGATTTTGGAGAATGACACTAAAATATATATACTATCATGTAAGAAATGAATCGCCAGTCTATGTTTGATATAGGATACAGGATGCTTGGGGCCGGAGAACAGGGATGATCCAGAGAGATGATATGGGGTAGGAGGTGGGAGGGGTGTTCAGGATTGGGAACTCATGTACACCCATGGCAGATTCATGTCAATATATGGCAAAACCAATACAGTATTGTAAAGTAAAATAAAGTAAAAATAAAAATAAGTAAATAAATAAAATAAAATTACAAAAAAAAAATCTTCATCCCCAAGTCACTTTCCTATTTCCCCCATTTTATTTGATAAAATATACTGTTATAACACTTTAAAACTATATGTTTCTATTTACTGATAAGAATTTATTGGCAATCTCTCCCCACTATCTTCCAATCTGATTTATTTTTCCAGGGTGTGCACAGTAACTGGTGAATTTCTGGTGCTTTTTAATGATCTATTCAATAAGTGAACAAAATGGTACACTAAGCTTTGAATAATAAATAAAAATATTAAATGTACATCAGAATATACAGCTTTGAATTATTTATCTATATTGAAAGAATAAAATATTTACTTGGAGAAAGTTGACCACAAAATCTGGAAGAAGTTCACAGGCAGTTTTACAGGTTACAGAACACCATCAAGTAATTATGGTGCCTTTCCAATTTCTGAAAATAAATGTAAAAAAATCCAGGAGACTTCAAACATTTATGTATCAGCCAAAAAGATGTTTGAGATAGGCAATAGAGACAATAGGAAATGTAAACATGAATAAAATCCTAATCACACTTAAGTAGCTCCATATTTCACCATGGACTTCCCTTCCTTCCTATCCCAGGTGGGAGTTCCTTTCATCTAGACTGATCTCCAAAGATTAAGAATGCAGTCATTCAAGAAGTCTTTTGCTTTCCTCTGTTTTCTCTGTCTGCCTGGAGGACTCTGCCTTGTGTCTATAGGCTTCAACTGGAGGCAGCTCAAGTCTATACCATGTGGGAATTTGAATTATATGAAAATTAATTCCATTCACCTCTGCAATATACAAAGTAGCATTTCTATTCCAAATATGAAAAACTTGTTTCCAAATTTGACTTATTTGTATGGTTTAACTAAATATATCTTATAAATACTAGAAGTATGGTATCTCATTTCACCCCTAACTTGGTAGAGAAATGAACATAGTGACTCTTTTGTTAGGAGCTTTGATTTTTTAGTAATGAGGGAAGATGTCAATATTCTAAATTCAGCATGAATAGATGCAGATTCAGCATGATTACATAACATAAACAATAGTCAAATCTTTATCTTTCTCTGATTGAAATCGCTTTTAATTGTTTCACTTACAAACTAACCAATTTCCTTATTTCAACTATTTTATTATTTATTAGTTACCAAAGGATAATTCTTCTTTGCCACAGATTTCAGAGAAAATTTTAGTTCAAAACCCTTAATAGACAAACAGTAAGTCAAGTTCTCAATTGTGTAATTTATGTCTTTTTCCAGTGCATAGCTGGATGTGAAATACAGCTTTGTGGTGTAATATAAGAAATATGAGTTGTTCAAATCAAAACTTTAAATGATAAGGACTTCTCCTTGGGAGTTGTTCTACATGTTAAATCAAGTGTTATAGGATCAAAAGGTAGTTCTACAAGGAATCTCTTTGTGAAAAGGAGGAAAAAATTGAGAAAAAGAATCCAAGAGACTATAAGCTATGAGACCAAAAGGTAAAAGTATAGCATATATACATATAACAAAACAATAATGGTGATACATTGCTAGTTCACATTTTCTCATGGTACAATAAATATCTTCTTTTATTTATTTATTTATTTTAATTGGAGGCTAATTACTTTACAATATCTTCTTATGATTAACTATAGATCAAGTCAATATAAGACAAGTGAAACCTTAAACATACTGAACTGAGAGCTCTTTATGAATTGTAATTGCATCTTATTATATTTGTAACCAGACATTTGAGCTCTCTCTTGGAATGGACAATATATTAGCAAATTTACAAGTGTTCTTTCATCTTCAAAATACTCCCTTAAAGAAGTTGCTTGGAGAAGGAAATGGCAACCCACTCCAGTGTTCTTGCCTGGAGAATCCCAGAGACAGGGGAGCCTGGTGGGCTGCTGTCTATGGGGTCGCACAGAGTCAGACATGACTGAAGTGACTTAGCAGCAAAGAAGTTACTACTGTTAAAAATTCACAGAGGATTGTATTTAATTTTAAGTAACTAAGGGTTTCCCTGTAGTTCAGGCAGTAAAGAATTTGCCTGCAAAGCAGGAAACCCAGGTTGGATCCCTGGATCTGATTCCTGGGTCAGGAAGATCCCCTGGAGAAGGGAATGGTAACTCACTCCAAAATTCTTGCCTGGGAAATCCCATGAAGAGAGGAGCATGGTGGGCTACTGTTCATGGAGTTGCAAAGAATCGAACATGACTGAGCAAGTAAGCACAGCACATGGTTGAAATACATACCAAGGTTAATTTTAGAGTCTATGTCTTTTTGTGTAATACAAACACTTTATTCATCTTTTTATCCCTATGGGGAAAACTGCTTATCATAAACTAGCTACTTGAAAGTTTGATCTGTAACATATATATCCTTATATTAGTGTAATCACAAGATAAAAACATCTCGGTGGTGTAGCACCGTTTGTATTAGGAAGGAATTCCCTTCCAATTATTCACTTAGGAATAATAAATATTACTCTTTCATTTGTGTCATTGCTAATTTCAAGGTGTTGCTTCCATGATCCCCCCTTTTATTTATTTATATTTTGCATCAAATCATAGAAAGTGGCCTAGAAATGGTATTTATACCTTCTCAGTTCCATTGACTACAATTCAATCACATGGTAACATTTAGCTAAAAGAGAGGATTAGAAATGAGACTTAGCTCCATGCCTGGGGAGAGGATAAAACAATTGGTGAAGAGATGGGATAGCCAATGTTCTTTATCATCAACAATCTATTTAATTATTTCTCCCATAATTAGAATTCCTTATCCTCTCTTACTAAAGGGCAAACCCAAGTCATACGTAATCATTTAATACACAAAAACTTGCCATATCCTTGTTGTCTAACAAAATACTGTCCTATTTTGGAAGCCACGCAAACCTTCACTTTAAAAAATATATTCATCATTGTAGGAACTTTTTTTTTATCATGATACTTTAATTTATATGAAAGTATTCTTGATATCTATCCTGGTTTCTTATGAAAAAATTTAATAGAATGCACATGCACTTAATGTCTAGTCTATGTTTAATCTGTTGTTATCAAGATGAATTATTTGACTTTTAACATAAAAGCCAGGATTTGATGCAATAAATGTGCAATCTAATTGTAGCTATTATAGCTATTTTAGCTATTATTTCTTAGTCTTTATCTTAAAAAGAATAAAGTGGTAATAAACACAGAAAGCAGAGGCTCCACAATTTTTTCTACTTTTTTCTGGAGAGAATCCATTTTATGTTGAAAATTTCTTACCAAAAAACTTATGTTGCTTTCACATTTAATATTTCCCAAGAATATAATTTTTTCCATGATCCAGTGGATGTTGGCAATTTGATTTCTGGTTCCTCTGCCTTTTCTAAAACCAGCTTGAAGATCAGGGAGTTCACGGTTCACATATTGCTGAAGCCTGGCTTGGAGAATTTTGAGCATTACTTTTCTAGAATGTGAGATGAGTGCAATTGTGCAGTAGTTTGAGCATTCTTTGGCATTGCCTTTCTTTAGGATTGGATGAAAACTGACTTTTTCCAGTCCTGTGGCCACTGCTGAGTTTTCCAAATTTGCTGGCATATTGAGTGCAGCACTTTCACAGCATCATCTTTCAGGATTTGAAATAGCTCGACTGGAATTCCATCACCTCCACTAGCTTTGTTCGTAGTGATGCTTTCTAAGGCCCACTTGACTTCATGGACTGTGAAGAAGGCTCAGCGCTGAAGAATTGATGCTTTTGAACTGTGGTGTTGAACAGGACTCTTGAGAGTCCCTTGGACTGCAAGGAGATCCAACCAGTCCATCCTGAAGGAGATCAGCCCTGGGATTTCTTTGGAAGGAGTGAGGCTAAAGCTGCAACTCCATACTTTGGCCACCTCATGCGAAGAGTTGACTCATTGGAAAAGACTCTGGTGCTGGGAGGGATTGGGGGCAGGAGGAGAAGGGGACGACCGAGGATGAGATGGCTGAATGGCATCACTGACTCAATGGTGGTGAGTCTGAGTGAACTCCGGGAGTTGGTGATGGACAGGGAGGCCTGGCATGCTGAGATTCATGGGGTCGCAAAGAATCGGACATGACTGAGCTACTGAACTGAACTGAACTAAAGGATATAATTTACTTTTCTTTGTACCTGGAAACATTGTTATTTACAACAAAAACAACAAGAAATTGAGGAAAGGTTCAGTAAATATTATTGCATGAACATGTATGTTTTTTAAAATGAAATTTTCTGGAGAGAAGGAAAACCAGAAATTTTAAAACATATTAGTACTACTTGTTTTTTCTGCTGGTCTCAACTTGTGTACCTATTGGGATAGTTCATATTTTCAAATATCATAGCTTTCCACTATTTCCCTTAAATGCCCAAATAGATTTTTTTTAGAAAAGAAATTTTGTCCATTATGTTTTTTTCTTATTTATTAGTAGTATTTACATAAATTTAAATATAGCCATTGTTATAATTTTCACACTTCAAAACCCATTTCCAACAAATTCAATATTCGCTGAAATGTAATGCAAATTTGACAAGTGGTACTTCTGCTCTGTTTTCTAATTTACATAAAATGCTATTTTTTCAAAATATTCCAACATTTGTAAAAAGAAGAAACAATAAGAAATGATGTTAAGCACATAGTAAACATTCAACTGTAAAATCATTTCTATAGATTTTTTATTTTTATGAATCACATTTTTCCTACTGAATTGCAAAAAAAAAAAAAGTTGTAACTTATTTAGGGTTTCCAGGTATCATAATTATGAAGAATCAGTTTATTTTTCTTTAAACTTGAGATATAACTATCCAAATTTCATCAAAGTTAAATCAAACAGCAACAAATTATTTGAATTCCAGAAAACATAATTCAAATCATATTTCAGAGACTTATTTTATCTTTTGTGAAAAAGAGCTGACAAAAGAGTCAACTGACCAAAACAAGAGAGATAAAAGTTTAATAAGTAGTATCTTTTTCTGAGATTTAAGTGAATTTGTGATTTATGGATATTTCAAAATTTGATATGCTGCTGTTTAAGAAAATAAGGCAATAAGGTGTGTACTTTAGTCCCCACTTAAAAAAAAAAAATCTATAGAGAGGAACACACTCTATCTGGAGGTGAAATACAAATGATGGTAGTCTAAAATTTATTTCGTGAGGAACCATTGAAGACATGACAGTAGGAGAAGAGAGACATAGTAATACCTCAGACAAGTTGTTTTGAGCCTTATAACAAACAGGCAAAACAGCCATATAAAAAAAGAGAAGTTCATATAACTGTGGTTCTGGAGCTGCATCTTGAAAGATGAACTGATGAGTTTGTTCATTTTAGTAAGAAGTGAAAAAGATGGCCAGGCAGTGTGAGGGTATTGATCAGAGCCACAGTAGCTGAGGAGAAAACAAATTGTGTTTTAGGAATATGAGATACAGTATATGCATACATGCAAAATGTGAGATGCGTGAGAGGAAATTGCAAACGGTTAAGTCCTTGTCCAGTGGCTTTCTCCCTTCTGGGTGCCCTTATATGAGTGCTTATTCTGGCTGAATCCTCTCACTCAGAGTAGTCTAAGAGGTGGGTACCACTCTCTCTTTCTCAGAATTAGAGTTTATACTCCTCCAAGTTGGAGATTATACTAAGTGTCTTCTTTCATTATTCTGAGCCATTGTTGACTCTAGATTAACACTGTGTGCTTTAATATTTTATTGTACACATATTCTTTTCCTCCAACTCTTTAAACGTATTTTAACTGACTGTAGGGAAAAAGCAAATTAACCAAGAAGGCATGGTAAGGATCTCTTGCCCTGTGGCTTCTTGCTCTTGCCCCTGCCCCACATTTTGTGAATAATGATTATGTAATTGTTGAGATCATTTACAGCACTGGGACGAATGTCATGAGATACTTGCTTGGTCATGGGCTACTTTGTGCAGTACACTTGTATGAGCTTCAACTTGAAAGCCCTGGCTGCTGCTATATTGCAGCTATGCTGGAGCAACATCATGGCTATGTTTTGTGAGGTTATGTTATGGCAGCTGCTATGGTGGCTCCATCAGGTGGAGAGAGGCTGTGTTATGGCTGCTGTGCCAGCCAGGAGAGCATAAATGTGTCTGCAGTTCCTACAGCTTCTCCTGTCTTCTCCCAGCCTCCTAGCTCATGGCTTGCCTACCCTGGGTTCAATGAACACTGAGCAAAGTGTGAACAGCAAGACTCTGACTATACTTAAGTTTTTATCACTGCTACAAACTGTTAAATGCATAGCAGTGGTTTAATAATATTTAACTAACTTTCATAATTTAGAACTTCTTGTTAGCCTTTCTGATGGTAGAATAGAATTACTATACAAACGCACTATCTGATTGCCTTCTTAGGAACAATATCTATTTACTTTATTACTATTGTAACAAATTACCACAAGTGGAAGGTTAAAACAACACGGGCTTATTATTTTATTGTTTTTGAAGGTTAGAAGTCTCACAGCTTCACCCAGCTAAAACCAAAATGTTGACAGGGATGCATTCCTTTCCTTTCCTTTCCTTTCCTTTCCTTTCCTTTCCTTTCCTTTCCTTTGCCTTACCTTACCTTAACTTTCTTTACATTACTTTACTGGAGGATAATCATTTCCTTGCCTCTCCAGATTCTAGAGGGTATTTGCTTTCTTTTGCTCATGTTCCCCTTCCTCTATCATGAAAGTCAGAAAAAAATGGGTAAAATTATCTTTAAATTGCATCACTGTAATCTTGATTCCACTGTGACATCTCCTCTGGCATTTCTGTCTCTCTCTTCCACTTTTAGAGATGCTTGTGTTTTATTGAGCCCTCTGAAATAGTCCCTGACAATCTCACATCTTCAGTTCAGCTGATTAGCAACCTGAATTCCACCAACAAACTTATTTCCACTTTTTTCTATAACCTAAATATATTCATAGATCTGAGGACTGGGAAGTGGATATCTTTCGTATTCTGCCTATTATGGGAACTTTTGGTGAGTTTTTATTTCAGGATCAGTTCCAAATGATATTTAACTATTTTCCTTTCTAGAAGATCTTCATGTTTAGATACTATGGTCAAATGCTAAATAAATAAATACCAAAAAACCCTTTGATTATACTCATTATTGCTTTCTAATCATTTATCTTTTCGTTGAGAATGTATAATTAATTTTAAATACATAATTTATCTCTAATGTAGACTTAAATGTATTATTCATACATTTCTGATAGTCAACTTCTGCCAATAAAAACTTGCAAATCTGTGAAACACATAAGCAAATTCTCTGCTCCATCAGACTAATTCCAGATATTTTAATTGATTATTCCACTGTTTTCTTTTTTTTATTTTTTATTTATTTTTTTTAGTTTTTTATTTTTAAATTTTAAAATCTTTAATTCTTACATGCATTCCCAAACATGAACCCCCTCCACCTCCCTCCCCATAACATCTTTCTGGGTCATCCCCATGCACCAGCCCCAAGCATGCTGCATCCTGCGTCAGACATAGACTGGCGATTCAATTCACATGATAGTATATATGTTAGAATGGCATTCTCCCAAATCATCCCACCCTCTCCCTCTCCTCTGAGTCCAAAAGTCCGTTATACACATCTGTGTCTCTTTCCCTGTCTTGCATACAGGGTCGTCATTGCCATCTTCCTAAATTCCGTATATATGTGTTAGTATACTGTATTGGTGTTTTTCTTTCTGGCTTACTTCACTCTGTATAATCGGCTCCAGTTTCATCCATCTCATCAGAACTGATTCAAATGAATTCTTTTTAACAGCTGAGTAATACTTCATTGTGTATATGTACCACAGCTTTCTTATCCATTCATCTGCTGATGGACATCTAGGTTGTTTCCATGTCCTGGCTATCATAAACAGTGCTGCGATGAACATTGGGGTACATGTGTCTCTTTCAATTCTGGTTTCCTCTGTGTGTATGCCCAGAAGTGGGATTGCTGGGTCATAAGGTAGTTCTATTTGCAATTTTCTTTTTCTTCGTCATTAAAATCTTTTTCTTTTTTATTTTATTTATTTTTTTTTAAATTTTAAAATCTTTAATTCTTACATGCATTCCCAAACATGAACCCCCTCCACCTCCCTCCCCATAACATCTTTCTGGGTCATCCCCATGCACCAGCCCCAAGCATGCTGCATCCTGCGTCAGACATAGACTGGCGATTCAATTCACATGATAGTATACATGTTAGAATGGCATTCTCCCAAATCATCCCACCCTCTCCCTCTCCCTCTGAGTCCAAAAGTCCGTTATACACATCTGTGTCTCTTTCCCTGTCTTGCACACAGGGTCGTCATTGCCATCTTCCTAAATTCCATATATATGTGTTAGTATACTGTATTGGTGTTTTTCTTTCTGGCTTACTTCACTCTGTATAATCGGCTCCAGTTTCATCCATCTCATCAGAACTGATTCAAATGAATTCTTTTTAACGGCTGAGTAATACTCCATTGTGTATATGTACCACAGCTTTCTTATCCATTCATCTGCTGATGGACATCTAGGTTGTTTCCATGTCCTGGCTATTATAAACAGTGCTGCGATGAACATTGGGGTACATGTGTCTCTTTCAATTCTATTTGCAATTTTTAAGGAATCTCCACACTGTTCTCCATAGTGGCTGTACTAGTTTGCATTCCCACCAACAGTGTAGGAGGGTTCCCTTTCTCCACACCCTCTCCAGCATTTATTGCTTGCAGATTTTTGGATCGCAGCCATTCTGACTGGTGTGAAGTGGTACCTCATTGTGGTTTTGATTTGCATTTCTCTAATAATGAGTGATGTTGAGCATCTTTTCATGTGTTTGTTAGCCATCCGTATGTCTTC
The DNA here is from genome assembly GCF_016772045.2 of Ovis aries. NCBI lineage: Eukaryota > Metazoa > Chordata > Mammalia > Artiodactyla > Bovidae > Ovis > Ovis aries. The sequence continues at coordinate 8,150,242 of NC_056062.1, forward strand.
TTTGGAGAAATGTCTATTTAGTTCTTTGGCCCATTTTTTGATTGGGTCTTTTATTTTTCTGGAATTGAGCTGCAGAAGTTGCTTGTATATTTTTGAGATTAGTTGTTTGTCAGTTGCTTCATTTGCTATTATTTTCTCCCATTCAGAAGGCTGTCTTTTCACCTTGCTTATATTTTCCTTTGTTGTGCAGAAGCTTTTAATTTTAATTAGATCCCATTTGTTTATTTTTGCTTTTATTTCCAGCATTCTGGGAGGTGGATCATGGAGGATCCTGCTGTGATTTATGTCTGAGAGTGTTTTGCCTATGTTCTCCTCTATGAGTTTTATAGTTTCTGATCTTACATTTAGATCTTTAATCCATTTTGAGTTTATTTTTGTGTGCGGTGTTAGAAAGTGATCTAGTTTCATTCTTTTACAAGTGGTTGACCAGTTTTCCCAGCACCACTTGTTAAAGAGATTGTCTTTACTCCATTGTATATTCTTGCCTCCTTTGTCAAAGATAAGGTGTCCATATGTGTGTGGATTTATCTCTGGGCTTTCTATTTTGTTCCATTGATCTATATGTCTGTCTTTGTGCCAGTACCATACTGTCTTGATGACTGTGGCTTTGTAGTAGAGCCTGAAGTCAGGCAAGTTGATTCCTCCAGTTCCATTCTTCTTTCTCAATATTGCTTTGGCTATTCGAGGTTTTTGTATTTCCATACAAATCTTGAAATTATTTGTTCTAGTTCTGTGAAAAATGTGCCTGGTAGCTTGATAGGGATTGCATTGAATTTGTAAATTGCTTTGGGTAGTATACTCATTTTCACTATATTGATTCTTCCAATCCATGAGCATGGTATATTTCTCCATCTATTAGTGTCCTCTTTGATTTCTTTCATCAGTGTTTTATAGTTTTCTATATATAGGTCTTTAGTTTCTTTAGGTAGATATATTCCTAAGTATTTTATTCTTTTCGTTGCAATGGTGAATGGAATTGTTTCCTTAATTTCTTTTCTACTTTCTCATTATTCGTGTATAGGAATGCAAGGGATTTCTGTGTGTTGATTTTATATCCTGCAACTTTACTATATTCATTGATTATCTCTAGTAATTTTCTGGTGGAATCTTTAGGGTTTTCCATGTAGAGGATCATGTCATCTGCAAACAGTGAGAGTTTTACTTCTTCTTTTCCAATTTGGATTCCTTTTATTTCTTTTTCTGCTCTGATTGCTGTGGCCAAAACTTCCAGAACTATGTTGAATAGTAGCGGTGAAAGTGGACACCCTTGTCTTGTTCCTGACTTTAGGGGAAATGCTTTCAATTTTTCACCATTGAGGATAATGTTTGCTGTGGGTTTGTCATAGATAGCTTTTATTATGTTGAGATATGTTCCTTCTATTCCTGCTTTCTGGAGAGTTTTTATCATAAATGGATGTTGAATTTTGTCAAAGGCCTTCTCTGCATCTATTGAGATAATCATATGGTTTTTATTTTCAATTTGTTAATGTGGTGAATTACATTGATTGATTTGTGGATATTGAAGAATCCTTGCATCCCTGGGATAAAGCCCACTTGGTCATGGTGTATGATCTTTTTAATGTGTTGTTGGATTCTGATTGCTAGAATTTTGTTGAGGATTTTTGCATCTATGTTCATCAGAGATATTGGCCTGTAGTTTTCTTTTTTGTGACATCTTTGTCAGGTTTTGGTATTAGGGTGATGGTGGCCTCATAGAATGAGTTTGGAAGTTTACCTTCCTCTGCAATTTTCTGGAAGAGTTTGAGTAGGATAGGTGTTAGCTCTTCTCGAAATTTTTGGTAGAATTCAGCTGTGAAGCCATCTGGACCTGGGCTTTTGTTTGCTGGAAGATTTCTGATTACAGTATCAATTTCCGTGCTTGTGATGGGTCTGTTAAGATTTTCGATTTCTTCCTGGTTCAGTTTTGGAAAATTGTACTTTTCTAAGAATTTGTCCATTTCTTCCACGTTGTCCATTTTATTGGCATACAACTGCTGATAGTAGTCTCTTATGATCCTTTGTATTTCTGTGTTGTCTGTTGTGAGCTCTCCATTTTCATTTCTAATTTTATTGATTTGATTTTTCTCTTTGCTTCTTGATGAGTCTGGCTAATGGTTTGTCAATTTTATTTATCCTTTCAAAGAACCAGCTTTTGGCTTTGTTGATTTTTGCTATGGTCTCTTTTGTTTCTTTTGCATTTATTTCTGCCCTAATTTTTAAGATTTCTTTCCTTCTACTAACTCTGGGGTTCTCCAACTCTTCCTTTTCTAGTTGCTTTAGTTGTAGAGTTAGGTTATTTATTTGACTTTTTCTTGTTTCTTGAGGTATGCCTGTATTGCTATGAACTTTCCTCTTAGCACTGCTTTTATAGTGTCCCACAGGTTTTGGGTTGTTGTGTTTTCATTTTCATTAGTTTCTATGCCTATTTTGATTTCTTTTGGATTTCTTCTGTGATTTGTTGGTTATTCAGGAGTGTGTTGTTCAACCTCCATATGTTAGAATTTTTAATAGTTTTTCTCCTGTAATTGAGATCTAATCTTAATGCATTATGGTCAGAAAAAAACGTCCTATAGATATCAATTAGGTCTAACTGATCTAATGTATCATTTAAAGTTTGCGTTTCTTTGTTAATTTTCTGTTTAGTTGATCTGTCCATAGGTGTGAGTGGGGTATTAAAGTCTCCCACTATTATTGTGTTATTGTTGATTTCCCCTTTCATACTTGTTAGCATTTGTCTTACATATTGTGGTGCTCCTATATTGGGTGCATATATATTTATAATTGTTATATCTTCTTCTTGGATTGTTCCTTTGATCATTATGTAGTGGCCTTCTTTGTCTCTTTTCACAGCCTTTGTTTTAAAGTCTATTTTATCGGATATGAGTATTGCCACTCCTGCTTTCTTTTGGTCTCTATTCACGTGGTATATCTTTTTCCAGCCCTTCACTTTCAGTCTGTAAGTGTCCCCTGTTTTGAGGTGGGTCTCTTGTAAGCAGCATATAGAGGGGTCTTGTTTTTGTATCCATTCGGCCAGTCTTTGTCTTTTGGTTGGGGCGTTCAACCCATTTACGTTTAAGGTAATTATTGATAAGTATGATCCCGTTGCCATTTACTTTATTGTTTTGGGTTCGGGTTTATACACCCTTTCGTGTTTCCTGTCTAGAGGATATCCTTTAGAATTTGTTGGAGAGCTGGTTTGGTGGTGCTGAATTCTCTCAGCTTTTGCTTGTCTGTAAAGCTTTGATTTCTCCTTCGTATTTGAATGAGATCCTTGTTGGGTACAGTAATCTGGGCTGTAGGTTATTTTCATCACTTTAAGTATGTCTTGCCATTCCCTCCTGGCCTGAAGAGTTTCTATTGACAGATCAGCTGTTATCCTTATGGGAATCCCCTTGTGTGTTATTTGTTGTTTTTCCCTTGCTGCTTTTAATGAGGTTTTTAATAGTTTGATAATTTCTGTCTTTTGATTGGAGAGTTTAAAACTCTTGCATTGCATGTGATTACTAATTTATTTGAACTGATTTTTTCCATCTTATGTAAGCAGCCTTTTAATATATTTTAATCCTGTTTTTTAACATTCCTGTATTCTTTTAAATATCTAAATGTTTTTGGCCTCTGGAAAAAAAAATTGGATTTATTTAACTGTCTTATATGTGTCTCTTACCATGTTTTTTCCTTATTCTTTTTTATTTTTACATTCATGTATTCTTTAAAATACTTTCAATTTTTTTGATACTCTATCTCATTTCTATTTTTCTTTTCTGTTGTTGAGATACATAATGTTAGTGAGCAACTTATTCATGGATTTTGTTTCTGTTTTGTTTCTTTGTTTTAAAAAATAACTGAAATGCTGATTTTTAAGATCTTGTTTGTATTTGTTATGCTATACTCTTAGTAAGGTAAGTATGGTTATTTTTTAAGTTTAATTTTCTTTAACTGAAATCATTGAGCTTGAGTATCTTTCATTGACTTTGGTAAATTTTAAGCTATAATAACCCATTTCTTTTCATAGGATTGTGTCATCTTTTCATAGGCTTGTGTCAGAACTGCATTCTCTTTATACTTGCTTTTGAATGATCACACCCACCACTGCCTGACTTCTTCACTGCACTCTAGGTAATTATTCAGTCCAGTTCAGTCGCTCAGTCATGTCCAACTCTGCGACCCCAAGAATTGCGGCACGCCAGGCCTCTCTGTCTATCACCAACTCCCGGAGTTCACTCAGGCTCACATCCATTGAGTCAGTGATTCCATCCAGCCATCTCATCCTTGGTCGTCCCCTTCTCCTCCTGGCTCCAATCCCTCCCAGCATCAGAGCCTTTTCCAATGAATCAACTCTTCGCATCACGTGGCCAAAATACTGGAGTTTCAGCTTTAGCCTCATGCCTTTCAAAGAAGTCCCAGGGCTGATCTCCTTCAGAATGGATTGGTTGGATCTCCTTGCAGTCCAAGGGACTCTCAAGAGTCCTCTCCAACACCACAGTTCAAAAGCATCAGTTCTTTGGCGCTCAGCCTTCTTCACAGTCCAACTCTCACATCCATACATGACAACTGGAAAAACCATAGCCTTGACTAGATGGACCTTAGTCGGCAAAGTATTGTCTCTGCTTTTCAATATGCTATCTTGGTTGGTCATGACTTTTCTTCCAAGGAGTAAGCATCTTTTAATTTCATGACTACAGTCACCATCTGCAGTGATTTTGGAGCCCAAAAAAGTAAAGTCTGACAGTTTCCACTGTTTCTCCATCTATTTTCCATGAAGTGATGAGACCAGATGACATGATCTTCACTTTCTGAATGTTGAGCTCTAAGCCAAATTTTCACTCTCCACTTTCACTTTCATCAAGAGGCTTTTTAGTTCCTCTTCACTTTCTGCCATAAGGGTGGTGTCATCTGCGTATCTGAAGTTATTGATATTTCTCCCGGCAATCTTGATTCCAGCTTGTGCTTCTTCCAGCCCAGCATTTCTCATGATGTACTCTGCATATAAGTGAAATAAGTAGGGTGACAATATACATTTTTGACGTACTCCTTTTCCTATTTGAAACCAGTTCTACATGTTGCTTCCTGACCTGCATACAGATTTGTCAAGAGGCAGGTCAGGTAATTATTAATATGCCCCAATTAATTAAATTTTCCACTATTTAAATATTACCTTGATTTTTTTTTAATTATGATGTTTCATTTTATTTCTGAAAAATTTATTCAAAGGCTTTTTGGATCAGTTTGCCTAGTCTTATACCACCTGTTCAGTTAAGTTCAGTCTCTCAGTTGTGTCCGACTCTTTGAGACCTCATGTACTGCCACATCCCAGGCTTCTGTATCCTTTACCAACTCCCAAAGCTTGCTCAAACTCATGTCCATTGAGTCGGTGATGTCATCCAACAATCTCATCTTCTGTCATCCCCTTCTCCTCCTTCCTTCAATTTTTCCCAGCTCAGAGTCTTTTCAAATGAGTCAGTTCTTCAAATCAGGTGGCCTAAGTATTGGAGCTTCAGCTCCAACATCCATCCTTCCAATGAATATTGAGGATTGATTTCCTTTAGGATGGACTGGTTGGATCTCCTTGCAGTCCAAGGGACACTCAAGTTTTCTCCAACACCACAGTTCAAAAGCATCAATTCTTCATCACTCAGCTTTCTTTATCTTCCAGTTCTCACATCCATACATGATTACTGGAAAAACCACAGCTTCAACTACAAAGACCTTTGTTGCCAAAGTAATGTCTCTGCTTTTTAATATGCTGTCTAGGTTTGTCATAGTTTTTCTTCCAAGGAGCAAGCATCTTTTAATTTCATGGCTGCATTCACCATCTGCAGTGACTTTGGAGCCTAAGAATATAAAGTCTCTCACTGTTTTTGCTGTTTCCCCATCTATTTTCCCTGAAGTGATGTGACTGGATGCCATAATCTTAGTTCTCTGAATGTTGAGTTTTAAGCCAACTTAACACCTCTTGCTACTTATAGATATTTTAACAACTTTTTTTTTAACTTTTAAAAGCATATTTACTTTATAGTCAATGATTTATAATTACCACATATGAATCTTTGCCAAGATCATTTCATTCTTCATTCTACTTTCTATTTCTCATAGTGCTATATTTTATCTACTTTTAGTCATAGTTGACTGTGAGTTCATAATTTTTTTTTTTTTAACCTTTGGGAATGTGGCCTGATTTTAATGACGGTTTTGAATAGTAGTGGTGCAAGCCATTTTTTGATGGGCTTCTCCAACAAAGGAAAACATTTACAATACCCTTGCAGTTTTCTGAGGGGGAAAAAAAAAAAAAAGCATGAACTTGGGATGCATGGTATCAAGTTTGTGTTTGTAATTTCTCACGAATAATTTCTTTTCCTCCCCACAAAGCTAAATTCAAGTTAGGTAGCTCTTAATTTCACTCTTTCTCAGGAGTAGATTTATTAGGTTTATCCTTAGTTCTCCCATTTACTACAGGTAGAAAGAATTCTATAAGACTCCTATGGGACTCCTATTTAGGGTGAAGTCCCTAGGTTTTTCTCCTGTCCTTTGTATGCCAGTTGGCAGTAGAAACAGAAACTGATGTCACCAGGTTTTGAAGCCTTTTCCAAAGCAAAAATCTTAACTCTTTTCTTAGGTTTCAGGACCAGTGTTTAAATTTCCATTTATTTTCTGAGAATCCCTTCATTTCTTGTCAACTCAGTTCTACATATACAATTTTATCCTGCATATTTAGTTTTTTGAATGCAAGACTCGTTAGTGTGCAAGTCATATAAATTCACACAACGCCAGGAATAAAAATACCCTTATAGCTTATATTGCTTGTATCAAACTATGTACCATTGCAAACTCTTCATTGTTGTACCCTTTTCCTCCATCTCTTCATTGACATACATTGTCACTTTAAATAATCCTTTCCAAAGCAAGTGCACATATTATAGGTATGTGTAGTACACACCATTATGTGTACTAACAACAAGTATTTGAAATTTATACTACTTAAGGAGACAAAAAAGAAATCAGGAGCCACTAGACACAATTGCTATCTTACAATCTTTTTGTTTGATTTATTTTTTGTTTTTATTTGAAATATTATTTTTTTTACAAAGTTTGGTCAGGAAATATAATGTAAATATTATTGATTTACAATGTATTAGTTTATGCTGTTTAGCAAAGTGAATCAATTACTCAAATATATATATATATATAAAATTCCTCATATTATTTTCTAGCTTTAATGTTTTATTTTCACTTAATTTGTTTTAATTGACCAAAACCCATTAATTTCTTTCCCTTTGGCTACAGTAGGTATCTATAAATGAACAAAAATTACATCCATAATAATAGACTGCTAAAAATCACCAGGCAATTGTTTTGTGTATCTAAACAACAAAACTAGTTATCATATTGCAGTTTCTTACTGATTGATATAAAAATATAAATAGTGACAGATATTCATATTCTGTGATATACAGATGAAACACAGCAGAAGTGTAGATCTGTAATCCTATATCTCCTAACCAAACAAATCAAATAGCAAAAAATGTTAAAGTAGTCAATCCAGCAGCCAATCATTTTGCATAAATTCTGTCTGTCTAATCCTCAAATTGATCAGCTTTTAACAACCACAATGATTAACATTTTTCACATTAACTTAATATATCCAATTCTGCTTATACATTCAATTTTAAACAAACGAGTATTTTAATCCTTAATATAGAGGGATTATTTATATGTTGACACTGAGCCTCTAAAAATTGACAGCCATCATTCTTTCCTTGAAGGATGTGCGCTGGGGATCCTCATCTTGCCCCTATCAGCTTCACTCTTTACCCTTCCATTCTTTTCTGCACCCAAGGAGTTTGACCTGCAGATGAGACCAATTAATCTTCTTGCTTCCTGGATTTCAGGTGGATGCCATCAATAGGAGCCCTAGGACAAACCGTAGGGAGAGTGGTGGTGTGATTAAGTGTTTATTTCTCTAGGTCACCCTCCCTAGGCTAGAAGCATCTTTCCACCAAAACTCACAGCTCCACACACAGTGGTCTTCTCCAAATGCTCCTGTTTGCTGGTTCCATTAACTGTGATCTTCTCTAACCCCTTTAAGAAAGAATGGAAGTAGTCTACTCACTATTCCATGTGTTTTCTCTTTACTTTGGACATACTTTGACTTAGCTCCTTTGTTAAACTCTTTTAAATTTGCTGTAACTTGAGTGTACATTTTGTTCCTTTTTGAGAACTATGCATGAAGGATGCATGACTGGAGTTGCACTAGGGTCCATGGGGATAAAACAAGTATATAATATATTGTTCAAAGATGGTAATGTAGAAAAACCCTGAGCTTACATATTCCCACAAGCACACCAAATTTATAACTGTGTAGAGAGCAGCAATCAGTGAGAATGACCTAAAGATCATCAGAAACGATATACAACTAAAAATATAAAGAAGAAACCAAAACAATATGCATGGGAGGATTGCAGACACAATATAATCAAGATCCACATACGCTGATGGGTAACCCAAAAATGGCAGAAAAATAATTGTGGAAGATATCTCCAAGAGAGGGATCCAAGGCCCATATTGAGCTCCTCAGCCAAGGTGTCCTGTACCAGAAAGACAACCTCCAGAACATTTGGTTTTGAAGGCTGATGGGGATCATGTTTGTTGGAGCCAGAGAGCTATACCAAATAGCTACTTTTAAAGGATATACACAAAATTTTGCTTTCTCTAGGACCCAGGGCAGAGCAGTACTTTCAGAGGAATGGGTCCATTTGCTAATGTGGAGAGCCTCCCAGAAAGGCAAGGTGCACATATGACTCACTTGAGGGACACAGACACTAGTGGCAGCCACTTTGGAGATTTCATTCTACCACAAGGGCACTGATGCTGACAAGTGCCATCCAAGAATCCTTCCTCTAGCTATTAAGATTAGGACCTACCAGTATCCACAAGCTATTCCACATCAGTCATGGGACCTTCCTGCCAGCACAGACCAAGTAGCTACCCAGGTGAGATCTAGCCCTATGCATGAGCATATCAGCTGCTATATAAACTTCTAAGCATTTATCAGCCATAGGACTGTTTTCCACCCACAAGAGGGCCTACAACTCAGCTTCGCCCATCAGTGGGGCAACACAAATACTGAGATTACTGAGACATGACACTAGAGACCTCAGAGCATGACACCACCAATCAGTAAGTCAGCACAAGCTCTTCAGTATCCCCAGGACGCCAACTCAGCCTAGCAGCAAGCCAGCACCAACTCTGAGACTGTTTAGGCCCTACTGACAAAGACCCCAGCAATTATAACCATCCACCAGTGAGCCATAAACCACCAATTGGTGGCCATCAGCCCCAGGATACTATGAATATCCATATCTTCCCAACAGGCCAATATCAGCCCTGTCACCTCCTAGGATCCAGTCCCATCTATCAATGGGGCAGCATCACCTCCTAGAATCCCTGTATCCTAGAACTAGCCATGTCAGATAATAGTCTCACACACAAGGTGGCTGAAACTAGTTCCAGGACCTCTGACACCAAACTCAATAACTTAGGATGTGACTCCACTGACAATTGTAATAGTACCAGTTCAGGGATCCCTGTGCTATGCAGCCATGTATGCTAGGAACCAGGCCTTCTCCCATCAGGATATGGTAGTCATGCACTAGGCAAGTTTCATTATCAACTGGATTGGGGAACAACTATGCCTACTTCACCCAAAAGAGCCAGCCCACCACAGCACAAAGACCTACACAGACCACACTGAGGACAACTCTACAACATACAGCTCTGATGACCAAAGGACATGTGTCATTGTGACGTATAGGACACCTCTTAGATAAGGCCACCACTCCAAGTTGGATAAAGAAGCAACCAATCTTAGAAATAAACACAAAGAATTAGAAAAAAAATGAGGCAAAAGAGAAACATGATCCAAAAAGGAAGAAGATAAAGCTGAAAATTAACTGAAGTGAAGTGGAGGTAAGAAACTGACCTGATAAAGAGTTCAAGCAATGATCATAAAGATACTCAAAGAAGTCAGGAGAATAAATAAACACAATGAGAAGTTAAAATTTTCTAACAGATTTAGAAAATGTATAAAAGAATCAAATAGAGATGGAGAATATAATAACTGAAATAAAAAGTAGCATGGAAGAAATCAACAGTAGATTAGATGACATATAGGGATGAATCAACAAACTGGAAGATATAGTAGTGGAAATATCAGGATGAACATAAAAAAATAATAATAAATAAAAAGAAAAGAGAATAGTATAAGAGATCTCTGAGAAAATATCACGTATACTAACATTCACATTATAGGAGCCTCAGAAGAAGATATAAGAGGGGAAGGGATATATTTGAAGAAATAATAGCTAAAAACTTCCCTAATATGATAAAGGAAACAGACATCCAGGTCAAGGAATCAGAGAGTCCCAAATAGGATCAACTCAAAGAGGACGACATCAAGATGCTCTATAATTAAATTGGTGAAAATTAAAGATAAAGAGAGAATATTAGAAGAACAATGGAAACACACCTAATTACCGCAGAACAATGACAAGGCTATCAACTGTCTTTCAGTAAAAACTCTGCATGCCAGACGGTAGTGTCACAATATACTTGAAGGATAAAAGGAAGAAACTTACAACCAAGAATATTCTACCCATGAAAGATACTGTTCAAATTTGAGGAAGATATTAAGAGTTTAATAGGCAGGCAAAATCCAAGAGTTCAGCACCATAAAACAAACTTTACAAGAAATGTTAAAAGGACTTCTCTAAGTAGAAAAGAAAAGGCCACAACTAGAAATATCAAAGCTATGAAAGAAAAAAAAAATCTCATTGGTAAAAGGCAAATATACAACAAATGTAGTGTATCAATCACTTATACAGCTAGTGAGAAGATTAAAAGGTAAAAGAAGCAAAATTGTTGATATCTACAATAAGCAAAATGATACATAAAACAAAAAGTTTTAAACTACAATGACAAAAAACTTAAATATGGATGGAGGGATAAAAATGCAGGGTTGTTAAAATGTGTTTGAACTTAAGAAATTAGCGACTTAAAGGAATGAATATATATATATATATATATATAATATATATATATGGCAATGCATGTATGTGTCTACATATACTAATCATGGTAACCACAAAGCCAAAATTTGTGATAGATACATACAAACAAAAAGAATCTAAACATATACAGTAAAAGATAATCATCAAATCATAAGGGAATAGTAGAAGAAAGGAACAAATAACCACAGAGCAATCACAAAACAATTAACAAAATGTCAATAAATGAATACTTATCAATAAATCTTTAATGTAAATGGGCTAAATGCTCTAGAAAAGGACATAAAGTGTCTGAATAGATACAAAAACAAAATGTATATGTAACTACCTAGAAGATGTTCACTTTATATATAAAGACACATATAGACTGAAAATAAGAGGATCGGAAATGGTTTTCCAAGCAAATGGACAAAAAAAAAAAAAAAATCTGGGTAGCAATATCTATAGCAGATGAAATAGCCATTAAAACACACTGTAACATGAGACAAAGAAGGATATTAAATAATTATAATAAAGATGTTAATTTGGGAAGAACATATAACAATTTTAAACATATGCTTCCAACACAGGAGCAGCTAAGTATATAAAATAAATATTAACAAATATAAAGGAAGAAATTGATAGAAGCATAATAATAGTATGGGAGTGTACATAATATTTACATCAACAGAGACATCAAATAGACAGAAAAAGTTAATAAGAAATATTAGCTTGTTTGCAAATTACATGATACTATACAAAGAAAAATCCTAAAAGCATCATGAAAAAATTACTAAATTCAGCAATGAATTTGATGAGGTTGCAAGATGCAAAATTACTATACATAAATTTCTTTTATACACTAAAAATGAACTATCATAAAGAGAATTTAAGAATATAATCTCATTTAATGTCACTTTAAACATAATAAAATATTTAGCAACAAATATAACTAAGAATGTAAAATTCTGTCCTCAGAAAATGATAAGAAGCCAATGAAATAAACTGGAAGACAAAAACAAATAAATGTGAGGATATGCTGTGCTCATAGATTGGAAGAATTAATATTGTTATAATGATTATACTACCCAAGGCAATCTACAAATTTAATGTCATCCCTATCAAAATAACAGTGTTCCTTTTCACAGAGCGATAACAAGTAATTTTAACATTTGTATAATATCACAATAGACCTTGATAGCTAAAAAAATCTTATGAAAGAATATCAGTGCTGGAGGTATCACAGTCCCTGATTTCAAACTTCACTACAAAGCTACATTAATGAAACGGTATGGTACACACACACACAAATAGATGCATGGACCAATGGAGCAGAAAATAAAATGAAGATATGAATCCACATTTACATGAACAATTAATCTATGACAAAGGAGGCAAGAACATACAATGGAGGAATAAGATGGGGAGATCACCGTCTTCCCTACAATAACATAAAGAATGCATCTGCATGTGGAACAACTCCGACAGAACAATTTCTGAATGCTGGCACAAAATCTTCAGAGCGTGAGGTAGGGCAAAAGATATAAGAAAATAATGGGGCAAATAATTTGAGATGGGGACTTTCGCTTCAAGGAGGGAGCCATGAAGAAAAACAAGTTTTCACACACTTGGAAACTGTGTCATTGGTAGGGACAGGGTGGCGTGAGGGGTGGGGTGGGGGCTTCAGAATCTTAGAGGGGAATACAACAGATGCTCAGAGGATAAAATGGAGATAATTCATGACAAGGATCATTGTTGACCAACACTTCCCAGCTGAGACAACGTTTGCTGCACACCCACCATGGTGAGTGGGGATTGGAAACTGAGGCTCAGGCTTTGGGTATTGGACCCCTTGGAGGGGACTGCAGTTGACTGTCATAAGACGCTCTCCAGGGGCTAGTACAACATAGCTAAGGGATTCTAGGGAAAAGCAGGAACCTGGCAGAAAAACAAGAGATCATTGCCATGCAGACCCTCTAGTCCCCTGTGCTTGCAGGCCACAGGGACCTGCCTTTGTGAGTGGCAAAGGTGGGGTGAGCCACAACTGTGGACTGTGACCTCAGGGATAGCTATGTCAAAGCCAGGGGGAGTGCCAAAGTTGGGGTAGAAATAGGCTGCAGTCCCAGAGGTAATACATCTGCTCCAGAGTTGCCACCAAGCTGTGAGCAAGTACAGGTCATTGCCCCCACCTTCCCAGGAACCTGGACAACATATCTCTGCCGAAGGACACATAAACTGGGGCCATCTCCTCAAGGGGAATTTACAAAGTACCTCAGACTGCAGCAATTTCCCACAAGCCTCCCCACACATCCCAATAATGGCTACAATCCCCACCCTCTCCCCAGCCTGACTGAGCAAGTGAGCCCTAGTAAGCTGCTACTATTTCCCCTTCTTGTTTGGTCAGGGAACAAACCCTAGAGGGTGACCTACAAGCAGAGGTGGGGCCAAAATCAAAGCTGAGCACCAGAGGCTCTGTTACCAAAGAAGCAGAATGAAAGTCACTCCTCAGTAGCAGGTGCAATGGAGTAAATCCCTGAAATTAGACTGAGACCTTGGAGTCTGGGGGAAACTGTGGACTTTGAAAGCAAGTACAATCTGGAGTAAGACCATATCTGAGAGACTGACTTGACCCCACAGCATCCACAGGAGGTCCAGAGTCTTCTGAGAAATATTGGAGGACTTCCTGAGTAGGCAGATGGCCTGGTGCTCACTGTGGGATGAGAACAATGAGGGACACAGGAAGACATTCTTCTCAGTACCATTCTGTCTCTCTGTGTCTCTCTATCTACACACACACACACTCACACATATGAATATACCATATACATATATAGCACTCTTTTTTTATTTTTCATATTATTCTACAGTTTATTTTTATTCATTTAATTTTTTTTTTAACTTACATTTTGGAGAAGGAAATGGCAACCCACTCCAGGACTCTCTCCTGGAAAATACCATGGATGGAAGAGCCTGGTAGGCTACAGCCTATGGGGTGGCAAACAGTCAGACACGGCTGAAAGACTCCACTTTCTTTCTTTCTATAGTTCCTTTAGGAGAATAAAATGGCAACCCACTCCAGTGTTCTTGCCTGGAGACGCCCATGGGCAGTGGTGGCTGGTGGGCTACAGTCTATGGGGTTGCAAATAGTCAGATACAACTAAGCAACTAACACACGCACACACACACACACACACACACACCTTACATTTTCCTTTATTTGTTTTTTTTTTTCATTTTTAAATAACTTTTTTTTCTATTTTTAGTTATACTGCATTTTCTATGTTTTCAATATTGCATTTTTGACAGTTGACTTTTTAGTATTCATCTTCATCTCATTGGATTGATAGCTCTTCTTTTTGGTTCCTGTTTTTTATTCTTTTGCTCTTTTTTATCTCTTCTATTTGTGAGTGAGTGAATTTATTTGGGTGTTCTTGTCTGTTGAGTGTTGCTTTCATCATTTGTCTTGGGTCTTTTTCTGTACATTCTTTTTTTGTTTGTTTATGTTTGTTTGCCTCCCTCCCCTCCCCACCCACCCCCAATATTTTTTTTCCTCTTCTCTGTTGTGTGGATGTGGGGTGTTGGCGCTACAAGAATGGGTCAGGGTTGAACTTCCAAGGTAGGAAATCTGAGTCCAAGATATTGGATCACCAAAGAACTCTAGAACCTATGGAACATTAATTGGCAAGAGCTCTCCCAGACACCTCCATCTCAACACTAAGATCATGTCCCACCCAAAACCAGCAAGCTCTAGTTTAGAATTCTTCATGTTAAATCACCAGGAAACCAAGAACACAATTTTTTTCCATTAGCAGACAGGCTGCCCAAAGCTATAACAAGCCCCCAAACACCCTAAAACTCACCAATGAATGCTGCATTTCCTTTCAGACAGACAACATTCAGCTCCACTAACCAGAACAGGCACCATTTCTCCTGGAAACCAGGAAACCATCACAAGGCACTGGTCCAACCCCACCCACTGGGGTCAGACTCTATAAATAAAAGGAACTATGACCATACATCCTGCACAAAGGAGACCCAAAGCACAGTAAATCAAACAAAATGATGAGAGAGAAACACGAAGCAGGTGAAGGAACATGGTAAAAACCCACAAGAACACACAAATAAAGAGTCAATAGGCAGTTTACCCCCCCAAAAAAATCAAAGTAATGATAGTAAAGATGATCTAAAATCTTGTAAATACAAAGGAGGCACAGATAACTAGAATGAAGGCACAGATGAAGAAGATACAAGAAATGTTTAACAAGGACCAAGAAGAAATAAAGAATAGACAATCATCAATGAATAACACATAATTGAGATTAACAAGAAATACACTAGAGGGAATTAATAGCAGAATAATTGATACAGAACAGAAAAGTGAGCTGCAAGATAGAATGGTGGAAATAACTGATGCAGAACAGAAAAAAGAATAAAAAAAAAGAATGAAAATAAACAAGGATAGTCTCAGAGACCTCTGGGGCAACATTAAATGAAATATTTGAATTTTAGGGATCTCAGAAGAAAGATTTCCCAGGTGGCTCATTGGTAAAGAATCCATCTGCAACTGCCAAAGACACAAGAGACCTGGATTCGATCCCTAGTCAGGAAGATGCCCTGGAGGAGGAAATATCACCCCACTGCAATTTCCTTGCTGGAAAATCACATAAACAGAGCAGCCTAGTGGACAAAAGTTCATGGGATCACAAAGAGTTAGACATAACTGAGCATGGAGCACATACATACACAGAGGAAGAGAAAAAGAATGGGAATGAGCAAAGACTTGTGGAGACTATGGTCAGAAACTGTCCTCACATGGGAAAGGAAATAGCCATCCAACTTCAGGAAGCCCAGAGAGTCCTATGCAAAGAGAAATACGCCATGATAATAAGATCATACATATCAATAATTACACTAAATATAAATAGGTTAAATCCTCCAACCAAAAGACACAGACTGGATTAATGGCTACAAAAACACACACACACACACACACACACACACACACACCAAAATTAATATTGCCTACAAAAGGCCTACTTCAGACCTAGAAATAATACAGACTGAAGGTAAGCAGCTGGGGGAAAAAAGAAAAAAAAATGTATCCCATGCAAACAGAAGTCAAAAGAAAGCAGTAATAGCAATATTAATATCAGTCAAAATAGACTTTAAAATAAAAACCATCATAAAAGGCAAAGAAGGACACTGCTGCTGTTGCTTCTGTTGCTAAGTCACTTCAGTCATGTTCGACTCTATGCGACCCCATAGACGGTAACCCACAAGGCTCCCCCATGCCTGGGATTCTCTAGGTAAGAACACTGGAGTGGGTTGCCTTTTCCTCCCCAATGCATGAAAGTGAAAAGTGAAAGTGAAGTCACACAGTCATGTCCTACTCTTAGTGACTCCATGGACTGCAGCCTACCAAGCTCCTCCATCCATGGGATTTTCCAGGCAAGAGTATTGGAGGAGATGCAATTTGCCTTTTCTGAGGAAAGACACTACAAAATGATAGAATGATCAATCCAAGAAGAACATCTAAAAATTACAAATATATATGCATCCAACATAGGAGAACCTCAATACATGAGAAAAATGTTAACAAGTATTAAAGCGAAAATGAAAAGTAACACAATAATAATGGAGGTCTTAACACCCCACTCACAACAGTAAACAGATTGTCCAGATGTGAAATTAATAACAAAACAGGAGCCTTAAATGAAACATTGGCCCTGATATACCTAATTGATATCTGCAGGATATTTCATTAAAAATGTATGTATATGTATATATATATATATATATATATATATATATATATAATTCACTTTTTTTCTCAAGGGCACACGGAACATTCTCCAGGATACATCACATCTTGAATCACAAAGCAAGCCTTGGCAAATTTAAGAAACTTGGAATTCTATCAAGTATGTTTTTTTCTGACCACAATGCTATAAGATTAGATATCAACTACAGGAAAAACAAAACAAAACAAAACAGTAAACACACAAAGACATGGAGGCTAAACAACACACTTCTGAATAACCAAGAGGTCACTGAAGAAATCAAAGAGAAAATTTTTTAAAAAATCAAGAAGCAATTGATAATGAAAACACAACTCAAAATCTGTGGGATTCTGTAAAAACAGTGTGAAGAAAGGAAGTTTATGGCAATACAAGCCTAACTCATTAAAAAAAAAAAAGAAAACATCAAATAAACTGCCTAACCTTACATCTTAAGCAACTAGAAAAAGAAGACCAAAAACCAGAACAAAACAAAACAAAGTTACTTGAAGGAAAGAAATCATAAAGATAAAAGCAGAAGTAAATTAAAAAAATAAACTGAGACAATAGCAAAGATCATTAATGCTAAAAGTTGGTTATTTGAGAAGATAAAACTGACACATCATTAGCCAGATTCAAATCAATAAAGTTATAAATGAAAAAGAAATTATGACAGACAATGCAGATATACAAAGGATCATTAAAGACTGCTACAAGCAAATATATGGTATTAAAATGAACAAACTGGAAGAAATGGACAAATTCTTCGAAAAGTGTAACCTTCCAGATTGAACAAGAAAGAAAAAGAAAATATAAATATAGCAATCACAAGCACAGAAATCGAAACTGTGATAAAAAATCTTCCAACAAACAAAAGTCCACAGCCAGATGGCTTCATATGTGAATTCTACCAAATCTGTATAGAATAGCTAACATAAGGAGAAGAGTCTGACACTCTGTGATGACCTAGAGGGGTGGAATCCAGGGAGTGGAGGGGATGGAGGTTCAAGAGGGAGTGTGTGTGTGTGTGTGTGTGTGTGTGTGTGTGTGTGTGTGTATATAATGAGATATTACTCAGCCATAAATAAGAATGAAATTTTGTCATTTGAAAAAACTTGGATTGACCTAGAGGGTAATATGCTTAACGAAATAAGACAAACCAAAAAAAGACAAATACTGTTTGCCATCAGTTAAGGCACTGATAATCATAGTCTAATAATAACTGCACTACAACTTTTTACTTCCCAGATGTGTATCTTATTGAAGGCATTAATTTTTGTCCAACACACTATGAAATTTTTCTCAAATAAAGGTTTGCCTTTCATGAAAAAAGTGGGAATATAAAAGCTTTTATTTTTTTCTTTTATGTTAAATATATGTGCACTTGATATCTTATTTACTGCAGAAAGGCAAGTAAAACAGAGTAAGAAAAGCACTTAAGAATTAAAGGCTCAGACAATTTTGTTTGAATTTGTAAAAAGTACATATTATTCTTTCATACGAGAGAAAAATACGTACTATATATATACAGAAATACACACACACACACACACACATGTGAACACACATACTCATTCCAAAGAGAAAGCACAGACTGTATGAAGACATTTAGAAGAAAGGAAATATAAGTCATCCGATTATGATCTTACAATTTGGCTAATTTTTTCCTGAGGCAGAACAGAGGGGAGAGGAAGAATGATTGATGGAAGATTCTAGAGCCAGAGAACCTGGGTTCTGATGCAGTCTTTGTCCTTTGGAAACTGTGATTGTGGCTGAGTTACTTTACTGCTCTGTCCTTCCTCAGCTGTCTAAATAGAAATAATGGCAGTGTCTGCATATAGGATTGGTGTGTGTAAAGCATTTAGAATTGTACCTGATCCGTAGTAATCACTATAAAAGTGTTTCATATATAAATATATGATAAGGAATAGAACAGGAGAGGCTACTGGAGCAAAATCAGGAATGACCTTAATATGAGGATTAATTTTACTCTGAAGAAAATGGAGGGGCTCTCCAAGATATTTACTGATGAATGCGTTGTATTAGATATGAAAATATTTGAAAAGTCACTTGTGACTCATGGGTTGAATGAGTCTAGAGGAGGAGAAAGTTTAAAATGTTCCCCATGTGGGAGATTATTGTAGACAGGGAGTGGAGATAAGGAATGGATTTTATACACACTTAGAGAACAGATTATGTTATCTAGTAACTGAGTAGACATAGTGAGTGAAGGAGAAAGGGGTGTGCATATCTAAGCTGTCCATAGGGATGCTGGTGTGAGTGCCTCAGAGGTTGGTGGCAAGGTGAATAAAGAGTGTGAGAGTAAGCAAAGGCAGAGCCTACCTGGAAAATATGCAGTGTATTGGCCTCCAAATAAAAAAAAAAAAGCAAATCTTCACTGCTTTCTTTCCAATTTAATGAATTGAACTTTATTATAATATAAATACACTGTTTATATTCAAGAGTTTGACACTATCATGGAAAATATTGCATATTAAATAGTTTTGTTGAATATAAACAAATCATAAGTTCATACATTTAAGCAACACTAATGAATAAAAGGAGATTGTTTTAATTGGTCCCTTTAAGTTATAACAGATGTTTTAATTTTCTTCTGCTTTACTCTCAAATTTATATAATTTTTGTTCATATAAATGGAAAGTAAAAAAAAAAATTACAGTTTTGAGATCAAATGTTTTGACAAACCAGATTAAAAAATGAAAAGAACAATTAATTTTAATAAGGCTTATGAATATGGCATTACTTAAAGAAACTAAATCAGAGTTCCATATGTAGAAGTAAGAAAGGGAATTAGTATTTAGCTTTGATTAATATTCCAACGTCTAGGAAGCAGCCTTACAAAAGATTTTCTTTTAGACCCTATTTAGATATTCTCTTTGCATTAGAGTATTCCAACGTTTTTTCTTTCAGTTAAGATTTCTTGTTATTCAATTTGGCAGTTCTCAAAACGGATGTGTGCAGATTGCTATATCAGACATCTATATCAAACAGTTTATGACAAAGATCCTGGTTACACAATATGATTATTTCTGTAAATATTTAAAGTGCGGAACTGTTTTAAGAGGATATATATATATATACACACAGATGATATACATTCTCTATGTATATACTCTATCCATAAATATATATAAGCTAAGGTGTAATGAATATGCACTAATATTAACAACAAATTTATCTGAAATATAAAAGTGTGGGGATTGGAATCATGTGGAAAATGTTCTGTGGTAACTGAATGGGAGTAATCTTTGGAAATTATATTAAAAAATTAAATTAATTAATTAATTAAATAAAATAAAAACAAGAGTCATGTTTGATGTAGCCACATGAAGCATATCCAAGAACATAAATTGCAGTTTAATAATTTACTTTTCTTTAAAAATATAATCTATTTTTCAAGCAGCAATGGATACACTCCCCTATTAAGTACATTTAATGCCATTAGAAGAGCTACTGTGAGAAACCATATAGCTGGTGAGCCTATAGATCAAATGACACATTATATGAGATATAACCAGTTCTCAAAATATTGCATATTACCCAAACTATCAGAGACATTTCAAATAATTTTGTGCATACATTGAAAACAGATATATCAAAGCAGATATTTCCTAAATGGAATCAGATTTAATGAATCAAGTGACTCGATATTAGAATAAATTTGCAATTCTAGCATTCTGTAAGAAAGTATATCTAACTAACATCCTTAAACTTTTTGATGGTCACTGAATAGTCTTTCTAAGACAAGCATGACATCACTTTGCCAACAAAGATCTGTATAGTCAAAGCTATGGTTTTCCTAGTAGTCAAGTAAAAATGTGAAAGTTGCACCATAAAGAAGACTAAGCACTGAAGAATTGATGCTTTCAAATCGTGGTGCTGGAGAAGACTCTTGAGAGTCCCCTGAACTACAAACAGATCAAACCAGTCAGTCATAAAGGAACTTAACCCTGACTATTCATTGAAATAGTCAATTTCAATGAATGGTGTTGGAGAAGACTCTTGAGAATCCCTTGGACTGCAAGGAGATCCAACCAGTCCATCCTAAAGAAAACCAGTCCTGAATATTCATCAGAAGGACTGATGTTGAAGCTGAAACTCCAATACTTTGGCCACCTGATGTGAAGAACTGAGTTAATGGAAAAGACCCTGATACAGGGGAAGACTGAAGGCAGGAGGAAAAGGGGATGACAGAGGATGAAATAGTTGGATGGCATCACCGACTCAATGGACATGAGTTTAAGTAAGCTCTGGGAATTGATGATGGACAGGGAGGCCTGGCATGCCACAGTCCATGGGGTCTCAAAGAGTTGGACATAACTGAGTGACTCAACTGAACTGAACTGTATATATTCATTGAAAAAAGAAAAATCTATGTAGATCGTTGGAGTTCAAATCCATGTAGTTCAAATACTAACTGCATTGTTATATAAAAAGTATTTCTTACAGCTTGTTCAGGTCTATTAAACCATTACGCTGTGACCATGATGTTATTCTGCTTAGAGAAGTCATCTTTATAATGGACTATATGATGCTGAGAATGTATAGCATGTGTCTATATAATACCAGCATGGAGGAGTTGTCCATAGTATTTTTATTATTCAGTGTCTTATTCTTTTTATCCTTGTTCAATTCATTTTATTACTTGAACCAATCATTTTTGATAAATCATTTATATTATTCTCTATTTGTTACATTATATTAGAGTGGAGTTGGTGATGGACAGGGAGGCCTGGCATGCTGTGATTCATGGGGTCGCAAAGAGTCAGATCGAGTGACTGATCTGATCTGATCTGATTCATTGAAAGGACTGATACTGAAGTTCCAACACTTTGGCCAGCATATATGAAGAGCTAACTCATTACAAAAGATCCTGATGCTGGGAAAAGATTGATGGCAGGAAGAGAAAGGGGTGACAGAGAATGGGATTGTTGGATGGCATCACCTACTCAATGGACATGAATTTGAGCAAAGTCTGGGAGTTAGAGAAGGACAGGAAAGCCTAGCCTGTTGCAGCCCATGGGGTTTCAAAGAGCCAGACATGACTTAGAGACTCAACAACACAACAATGTGACGAAGACACTGAAATAAAGATATAAAAAAAGATTAGAAAATTTAATGCTCTTTCATATAAAATTGATACTCTGCATCCTCAATTCAAAAAGAAAACAAGTCTTATAAAAGAATATATAACATATACATATAAACAAATATATTTGTATTCATGTGAAAAAAAAAAGTTAGGCGCTCAGTCAGGTCTGATTCTGTGACCCCATGAATTGTAGCCCACCCCCCCACCCCCCAGGTTCCTCTGTCCATGGGATTTTCTCAGCAAGAATACTGGAGTGGGTAGCCATTCCCTTCTTCAGAGGATCTTCCCAAATCAGGGATCGAACCCAGGTCTCCTGCATTTCAGGCAGATTCTTTATTGTCTGAGCCACCGTGGAAGCCCTGTGTATACATGTGTATATCTGTAATTTTGTTCAAGATAATAGTGAATAACTTATGCAGAAATTCACTCATAACAACAAATGTAATTTTTTTTTTTAAATTTAAAACAAAAACAAAAACAAAAAAACTCTCTGTGGACCTTAAATGAAACAAACAGACAAAGCAATTGTGGGTGGAAGTAGAAACCAGAATAGAAAATAGACAATGATGTCCTGAAGTTTAGCTCTTGTGAAGGAAAGATAATTTAATTCTTCTGGGTATAACCAAGGATTTAACCTATATTTACCACATGGACCAAAGATTTACAAAATTCACACACTACTTGAGACTGTTACTTTCTACTTGTTACCAGATAGATTGTACACAGCCTCACACAATATGATAACAGAGCACTGGCTTATGGAATATGTATTCAATAACCCTCCATGATATTGCAATTAAGTTTCCAATATATTAATGTTTTCTCCATAAGACTTGATAGGAAAGGCAGAGAGAAGGGGAGAATGAAAATGAAGTTGTTATGCAGTGGATCCCTGCTGTTTGTGGTTGCCATTGCTCAATCACTCAGTTGTGTCTGACTTTTTGAGACTCCATGGACTGTAGAACGCCAAGCTTCCCTGTCCTTCACTATCTCTCAGAGCTTGCTCAACCTCATGTCCATTGAGTCGGTGATGCCATCCAATCACATCTCAGAGGAGGAAATTTCATCCTCTGTCATCCCCTTCTCCTCCCACCTTCAATCTTTCCCAGCATCAGGGTCTTCTCCAATGAGTCAGTTCTCCGCATCAAGTGGAAAAAGAATTGGAGCTTCAGTTTCAGCATCAGTCCTTCCAATGAATATTCAGGGTTGATTTCCTTTAGGAACAACTGGTTTGACCCACTTGCAGTGCCTTTGATCTCCAAGGGACTCTCAAGAGTCTTCTTTTCTCCAGCACCACAGTTCAAAAGCATCCACTCTTTGATGCCCAGCCTTCTTTATGGTACAACTCTCACATCTCTACATGACTACTTGAAAAACCATAGCTTTGACAATACAGACCTTTGTCTTCATCCTGCTTGGCATTTCTCATAATGTACTCTGCATATAAGTTAAATAAGCAGGGTGACAATATACAGCCTTGACGTACTTGCAGCTTATAAAATCAGTATATGCAAACGTTGACAGAAAGGCAAGATGCCTTTAATCAGAATACTGGCAATCTGTGAGATGGTGGACTCAGTGTCCTCCAAAAACACTGCCATGAAAACTTTTAAAGGGAAACAGAGATGTAATCTCAGTTGATCATTGAGATGGGGAGTCAAAGTCGTCACTGTTCCCTGCATGTGCAGGCTTGTGTGCGAACTTGTCAAGTTCTTATAATCTATCTCTAGATGCTATCTTGTTCTCACAGTCTGTGAGATTACCAAAGGGGAAGCTAGGGAAGAGATCTGGTTATCTCTTAATTACCTATCCTTCATTTCTACTTCTTTGATCTGTGGGAAAAAAGCAATAAGTCAGGCAAAATTGAGTAGATCCTATGGGTGCCTGTTTTGCTGCTGCTGCTGCTAAGTTGCTTCAGCGGTGTCCAACTCTGTGCGACCCCAGAGATGGCAGCCCACCAGGCTCCCCCATCCCTGGGATTCTCCAGACAAGCACACTGGAGTGTGTTGCCATTGCCTTCTCCAGTGCATGAAAGTGAAAAGTGAAAGTAAAGTTTCTCAGTCCTGTCCGACTCTTAGCGACCCCATGGACTGCAGCCTACCAGGCTCCTCTGTCCATGGGATTTTCCAGGCAAGAGTACTGGAGTGGGGTGCCTGGTTTAAAGTTAGACAAAAGAATGCCTCTGGCAGAGATTTGTTGCCCAAAATTAAAAACAACAACAACAACAACAAACAGATGGCTAACAAACACATGAAAAGATGTTCAACATCACTCATTATCAGAGAAATGCAAATAAAAACCACAATGAGGTACCACTTCACACCAGTCAGAATGGCTGCTATCCAAAAGTCTACAAGCAATAAACGCTGGAGAGGGTGTGGAGAAAAGGGAACCCTCTTACACTGTCAGTGGGAATGCAAACTAGTACAGCCATTATGGAGAACAGTGTGGAGATTCCTTAAAAACTGGAAACAGAACTGCCATGTGAACCAGCAATCCCACTGCTGGGCATACACACTGAGGAAAACAGAATTGAAAGAGACACATGCACCCCAATGTTCATCGCAGCACTGTTTATAATAGCCAGGACATGGAAACAACTTAGCAGATGAATCAGCAGACGTCTGATTTAGCAACCTAGCAATCATCAGCATATGAATGGATAAGAAGGTTGTGGTACAGATACACAATGGAGTATTACTAAGCCATTAAAAAGAATACATTTGAATCAGTCCTAATGATGTGGATGAAACTGGAGCCTATTAAACAGAGTGATAAAAGCCAGAGAGAAAAACACCAATACAGTGTACTAACGCATATATATGGAATTCAGAAAGATGGTAATGATACCCCTGAATGCAAGACAGCAAAAGAGACACAGATGTATAGAACAGTCTTTTGGACACTGTGGGAGAGGCGAGGGCAGAATGATATGGAAGAATGGCATTGAAGCATATAAATTATCATATGTTAAATGAATCTACAGTCCAGGTTCAATGCATGAGATAGAGTGCTCAGGGCTGGTGCACTGGCATGATCCAGAGGGATGGGATGGGGAGAGAGGTGGGAGGGGGGGGTTTAGGAAAGGGAACACAGGTACACCCATGGTGGATTCACGTCAATGTATGGCAAAACCGATACAACATTGTAAAGTAAAAATAAATAAATAAACAGATAAAAATACATTAAATGAATAAAACATAAAAATAAATAAAAATAATCATAGTAAAAATTAAAAAAACGATTTTCCCTGCCAAAAGCCCACTTACAAAGTCACCAAAAAAACGGAGGTAGAAGAAGAGAAGATGGAGGGAAAAGAAACTACCAGCAAAGATAAATTTGTGAACTAAAAGAGAAGGAAATTTAAAAAAAAATTATCAATTCCAACACAGTCAATAAAGAATTCATTGCTGATGAAATTTAAAAAGAAAATACAAATTTATAAGGGCAGTTTATAAATGTGCTTAAGTTATTCAAAACTAAAGGAAATAAATACATCCATGACCAAAGACAGGAGCTTATGAACAAAGCAAAAAAATATAAATAGGAAACATGAATATGAAAAATGAATAAATAAAAATAAAAAAAATTAAAAATAAAAATCACAGCAATAATTTAACTATTCTCTAAACTTAGTTCAGTAAAGCAAGCTTCAAGCACACATTTCATAGTTACTCCAGAAGTAAGAACAACAGGAAATAATGAAAAGGTAATGTTCTTTCCAAGTGTCACTAATGATAAAGAACCCACTTGCCAATGAAGGGGACAAAAGAGATGTAGATATGATCCCTGGGTGAGGAAGATACCCTGGATGAGGAAATGGAAACACACTCCAGTACTGTTGCTGGGATAATCCCAAGGAAAAAGGAACCTGGTGGGCTATATAGTTCATGGGGTTGCAAAGAGTTGGACATGACTGAGCATTTGAGCAGCATAGCCAATATTCAAATAGATACCATCTGCAAATTCTCTTAAATTAAGAAAGATATATGAACTTCAATTGAAAAGCATATAAAGGAAAATAGTTTTGAATAAATATAAACAAACATTATAAAGAACTGAAAAGCAAAGTATATGAGAAAATACTAAAGGCAACTAAAAAGAAAATTTAGAACAGTTTATGAACAATGAAAATAGATATAGATATATATAAAATTTACACTCAAAAATAATTTCCAAAAAGCAATAAAATTCCAGCTTCAATTCTTAGGGAAAATAAAATATACATCTTTCAAAATTTAAACAAACATATACAAATGTGTATGACCTTTGAATTTGTGGCTGAAACAAAATTGATCAAAGAAAGCATGCTTAGCAAATACTTATTAAAATATGATAAGAAACCTACTTAATTTAAAATGATAATGATTAACTTACAGTATTTTTAAGAATGGCAAATCTAAAATATTACTCAACGATAACAAAAAAGATCCAGAAAAGGAATCAGCCTAAATGTTCATTGACATGTAAATGAATAAAGAAGATGTGGTGTATATATTATAGAACATTACTCAGCCATAGAAAATAATTAAATATTGCCATTCACAGCAACATGGGTTGACCTAGAGATCATCATGATAAGTGAAGTAAGTCAAAAAGAGAAAGACAAATATCATATGATAGCATTTATATATGAAATCTAAAATATGATACAAATTAACTTATTTACAAAACAGAAACAGACTTATTGCCATGGAAAGCAAACTTAATGGTTACAAAAGTATAAGTTAATCACCATTGAAAAGAGATTTGGCTGCTCCGGGTTTCTTTTAGTTAGAGCTCCTTGAAGAAATTTTGGCAAGGTATTTACCTTAGCTTCCAGAAAGTAAAATTTAAAAATGCCTTGCAATCTTAATAATAGTTTAAGTGACAAGTGCAAGTACTTCCTGCAGTAATTTTATTTTTATCTTATTTTTTTTCTGCTTGAAGTAAGGAAGACATGTTGCTTCCACAATATTTCAAAATCATCAGCTGCTTTGAATATATCTATTGCTGCTGCTGCTGCTAAGTCGCTTTAGGCGTGTCCAACTCTGTGCGACCCCATAGATGGCAGCCCACCAAGCTCCCCCATCCCTGGGATTCTCCAGGCAAGAACACTGGAATGGATTGCCATTTCCTCCTACAATGCATGAAAGTGAAAGTAAAGTCGCTCAGTCGTGTCAAAGTCTTAGTGATCCCATGGACTGTAGCCTACCAGGCTTCTCCATCCATGGGATTTTCCAAGCAAGAGTACTGGAGTGGGGTGCAATTGACTTCTCCAAATATATATCTACTATCAGTATGAATTCTGGCTGTTTTGCCCTCAACTAAAATGCA
Source organism: Ovis aries (assembly GCF_016772045.2). Taxonomy (NCBI): domain Eukaryota; kingdom Metazoa; phylum Chordata; class Mammalia; order Artiodactyla; family Bovidae; genus Ovis; species Ovis aries. The sequence goes on from NC_056062.1 coordinate 8,177,487, forward strand.
ACCCCATGAAAAGCGTATGATTCAGCCTGTTGAGTCAAAGTAGCCATAGGTAATGACGCTGCCTCAAACATATCTAAAGGATTTGCAATTACACAACTGGCATAATATTTGCTATCGTTCCCTTTTAAATAAGAAGCATCAATGAGTGATGAGAAGTCAATATCACTGCCCTATATTTTCTACAGTTAATCACAAGGAGTCAGGAGATGTTAAGCATTCACGATGGGCTTTGCTGGTGACAGACAGGAGAAAAGTAACAGGGTTAAGGTTACTACAACATGAAAATGCTGTGTAAGGAGCATTCAACAAAAGGACTTCATAGGAAGTGAGGTGGCCTTATGAAAAATGTTGAGAATGATGCATATATATATATATATATATATATATATATGCCATCTGCATAAAAAAAGCTAGGATTTGACCAAATTGCTGATCTGTGTTGATTAACTCATATTATTATTTTAGTTTTCATTCTTGGAATTATTGATATCAACTTAGTCATATTTACTTGTTTCTCAGTGTTCAGTTATAGCAAAGGCTGAGTTTCAATAAAGGTACTCAGATTAATTTATGGTTTTGATATCTGAGGAGAAAAATGCATGTGTTTAGGTGTTTCTAAGCTTGGAGATTATAGGTTGTTGACAATCATCAAGTTCATGTGCAAAAGGACTTTGCATTTAAAATGAAGGCTGTCATAGACAAAAGGAGCTTATAGATGAATTAGAGCCTACTTGGTAGTCTTTGAGGCCCCAAATCCAATATTTCTTAAAACTAGAACCATGCCCTGTCTTTCCAGTTATATGAGCCAAAGATGATTTTTTTTTCTTATCGATGTTTGAGTTAGAAGTATGTCTGTTTATAAGATTTTAATAGTGCTTTTCTGATTCATATTTTGCTTTGGCTTTTATGACTTACTAACCATCTCTGTCTTTCTGATAATTAATTTATTTGATGTAATAGTACCGGTAACTAGTTTGCAGCCAAAGTTGATGCCATCATAAGAAATATTTTGTGCCATTAGTACAAATTTACATACCTTCAATGATTCTATATGTTATATTTTAATATTTAATCTGATAAAGCAGTTTCATTTATCTTAATTTTAAATCTGCCCTGATGCTGATATTCATTCCTACACACTTTCTTAGTGTCCTAATCCTCAGCTCTAAATATATTCTTTAGCAAATAATAGAAAATATCTTATATCAACTCTTTACAGTAATTCTTCAAATACTTTTTGGAATATACAATTTTCTTCCAAGTAACCTTTCCTCATTCTAAGGAAAGTTTCATGTGTTCCACAGTTGGCATATTATCATTGATCTTGGCTATGTGTTCTGCTTTCTTCGGGTTACATTCCAGATTCTCAGTTTCTCTTTTTAAATATTATATTAAATATTTACCAGAATCTATAATTTACATGGATAATAGAAAGTAGTAATGTCTGTCAGCTGTTTCAGTTTACACTCATTTCCTCCAACTCAAGCTATTAGCTCATGTGATGAGAAGTTATGACTATGTTTGAACTATCCCTATATATTTTATCTATGGACTTCTTTGGTGGCTCAGTGATAAAAGAATCCATGTTCCAAAGCAAGATATTTGGGTTTGATCCCTGGATCTGGAAGATCCTTTGGAGATGAAAAGAGAAACCCACACCAATAACCTTATCTGGGAAAGCCCATGGACAGAGGAGCCTGGTGGGCTACAGTCCACGGCATCACAGAAGAGTATGATTTTACTTAGGAATCAAAACAGACAAAAGCATTTTATCTATGGATTCAATCACCCAGAGTCAGTAAACTTTGATATAACTAGTTAAATTCAGAAAATGTGTTTTATATTATTAATATTGATTTCAGTAAATTATGATCACTTTTTCTACAATAAAATCTCTGATGGATATGATGAGTCCTTCATTTAAATAACTGGAAATCATACAATTCTGGCAGAATAAAAGCATATATATGTGTCAATTTGTGAATCTATGAGGGATGCTTCCTCATCTCCCTCACCCAAATTGAGTACAAGAGTCTTAGCCTGTGACTCTATTCTTTCCTAATTTCGCTGATTTCTCATCTCTTTCGGTCACAAGCTGGCCCATCCTCAGAAGCACAGGCACCTTTTCGAGACAGGATTACAGTTCTTATCTAAACTGCTATGACGCTAGCAACAACTTGAAGATTTTACCTTCAAATGTATGGCTTTCATATCTACAGATAAAATTTTCAACAATGGTTTTGATTTGGTTCTAAATCAATAAAATGATAGTGGAAGCCTGAGAGAGTGTACTTGAATGAGGTTTTAGAAAGAAATCATTTTCCTCCACTGTACATCTAATAAAACCATGTAATAAATTCTTTCTTTGCCTTGCTGACAGGGTCATCTTCCAGCAAATTGGGAACATAACCAAGGAACTTCAATTTTTACTTAACTTTAACAAAAAAAAAAAAAAAAAAGTTCTGCCTACTGAAGAATAAGGATAAGAATTTTGGAGAGAAATATATTACCTTTGTGTTTATAGTCATCAGTACTATGTGACTACTGTAGTGATAGCATTACTATTATACTCTGCAGAAAATGAGATTTTTTTTTAAGTTTTAAAGAGATAATGGAAAAATTCTGTGGTAGTAGGATATAATAAAACATAAAAATATAGGATTATCAGAGGCAAGAGGCAACATGGAAAAGTGATTAAAAGAGCCTCCCTTATGGCAGAAAGTGAAGAGGAACTAAAGAGCCTATTAATGAAAGTGAATTAAAAAAAGAAAAGAGTGTAAAAAGCTGGCTTAAAACTCAACATTCAAAAAGTGAAGATCATGGCATCTGGTTTTATCACTTCATGGAAAATAGATGGGAAAACAATGGAAAGGCTGAGAGACTTTATTTTGTTGGTCTTCAAAATCACAGTAGATGATTGCAGGTGACTGTAGCCATGAAATTGAAAGATGCTTGCTTCCTGGAAGAAAAGCCATGACAAACCTAGACAGCATATTAAAAAGCAGAGACAATAATTTGCTGACAAAAGTTTGTCTAGTGAAAGTTATGGTTTTTCCAGTAGTCATGTATGGATGTGAGAATTCAACCATAAAGAATAACAAGCACCAAAGAATTGATGGTTTTGATTTGTGGTATTGGGGAAGATTCTTAAAAGTCCCTTGGACTGCAAGGAGATCAAATAAGTCAGTCCTATAGAAAATCAGTTCTGAATATTCATTGAAAGGTCCGATGCTGAAGCTGAAGCTCCACTATCTTGACCACTTAATGTGAAGAATTGACTCATTGGGAAAAAAAAAAAAAACAAAACAAACAAACAACAACAACAACAACAACAAAACCCTGATGCTGGGAAAGATTGAAGATGGAAGGATGAAGGGATGACAGAGGATGAGATGGTTGGATGGCATCACCAACTCAATGAACATGAGTTTGGGCAAACTCCAGGAGATGATACTACAGTCTCTGGGGTCACAAACAGTTGGACACAGCTGAGTAACTGAACAACAACAAAGTTAAAGTTGTAAGTGTTAGTCTCTCATTCTTGCCCAACTCTTTGTGATCCCATGGACTGTAGCCTCCACGTTCCTCTGTCCATGGAATTCTCCAAGAAACAATACTGGAGTGGTTTGCCACTCCCTTCTTCAGAGGATCTTCCTGACTCAAGAATCAGACGCAGGTCTCCCATACTGCAGGCAGATTTTTTTACTATCTGATTCACCAGGGAAACCCCTAAGAGCACCTAATCTTAGCCATAACACTTACCACTGATAAAACACCTTACATTAATTTAAACTGAGAATAATATATATCCCAAGGAATTATTGGGAGGCTTAAATACATTAAAATATGTAAAATGTTTAGTATAGCACCTAGTATCTTGCTGAAATATTTTGATAATGAAGATTTATTATTTCAAAGCATCAAAAAATAATTCGAAAATGAAGGAAGAGTATAATCATGAAAAAGTTCCTTGGATTGCAAGAAGATCAAACCAATCAATTCTAAAGGAAATCAACCCTGAATATCCATTGGAAGGAAAGATACTGAAGCTGAAGCTCCAATACTTTGCCACCAGATGTGAAGCACCAAGTCATTGGAAAAGACCTGATGCTGGGAAAGATTAAAGACAGGAGGAGAAGGAGACGACAGAGGATGAGATGGTTGGATGGCATTAATGACTCAGTGGGCATGAGTTTGAACAAATCCCAAGAGATATTGAAGAACAGGAAAACCTGGTGTGCTGCAGTCCATGAGGTCACAAAGTCAGACATGACTGAACAATTGAACTGAACTGACTGGATAGCAGTTCATATATAACTCTAATAAGGCTAT